>NC_056739.1:1731728902-1731986402 GCF_019279795.1 Protopterus annectens | reverse complement strand
AAAGTGCTGGAAAGATACTTCTGGGTATTCTTTAAACCATGATCAGACCCATATTTTCTGAAACAAATGTACTACCAGAATTAATTTTTGTGAAAAAAAAATAATTATTGAACCTGATAAATGTGGGTATGCCCATTATTCCTGTGATAAAATTGGATAGTTATATCTACAAGGAACTGCAGTGACACCTTACTCATGATGTTTAGTATATAAGTTGGCAGGAAGCAGTTTTAAAAGCTGTACTTCAACTAAGCATACCAACAAATTTTGTTACACAAAGCCCATAAAATGAAGCAAAAATAAATACTCATTAGAATTTGTTCAGCTGTAATAGATTGCATTTGGACTTTCCTCCATGCCTGCTAAATTTCAAAGAACAATGGAAATCTTACTGTGATGTCTTAAAAATGTAGTTCAGCAGATGACATTTTGGAAAATGGCAAATTAGAAAGCATCTACATGTCTGCTTACTTGCTTATTGAGCAGACTAACTCAGTGTGCCTACACTGCCATTTTTCAGCCACATCCAAGTTACAATAATGTAAAGCAACAATACATGACGGAATTGCATATACAGCATGCACTTAGCATCAAACATTAAGCAATCTGCATTTGATGAAAAAACTAAAATGAAAGAAATGTTAAAATGTTTGTGTATGTTATTAATTTCAGTGTTACTTTGCATCATTAAAGCAAGCCATTTTTTCTTGATAGTGATACAGATTAAAGTAATCTAAATTAATGCCAGAGAAGAGTTTCATGCATTTCACCCACATATACCAAATGCCCTGCTACTGTAGTTTAAACAGTCTTAAACCAACAGCACATACTTGGCTAACTGTGCCTATTTTTGAGGGATGTTTTTACTTTCGGGCCCAGTTAAGGATTTCCCTAATTTTGGAGGTATCTCTCCATGTTCAGGCTTGATTTACCTATTCACACAATTTTCTGAGTACCCCCTAACAGCATGTGATTTTTGTCTTGTTCATTTCTTGTGTGATCCTATTCACCTGGGCTGTGCCTGCAAATGGTCCTTTGAGATCAGTGCACTACACTGGTAAGCAAATATAAATAAAATAAAATAAAATAAATGCAAAATAAATAAAAGTCTGTAACTCTTGGATATCATAGCAGAAATTGTACAAATTATTTTGTCCACTTGGTCACCAAAGATTAGGGAAGGATCCAGCCTTAGACCAAAACTTAAAAATATAAAATATCTTTCAGCAGGTCTAGCAAAAAGAGCTGCAATGATCTAATTATGCAAGTTACTTTAAGTGATATGATGCTCCATGCAGCACTGTCTGAGCTTTATAGTTGTTTACTAAAAGACTTCTCTGGTTGTTCCATTTGAAAACAGACAATAGATAAGCATTTAAAATGGTTTAATTTCACTATAAAATGATCAGAGTAAAGGAAGACACAAGTGTTGATAAATCTGATGAACCAGGCAAAACCAAAAGAAGAATAAGATAGATTAAACAACATGGTAGAGAGAGTATTAAGGAAGAAGAAGAAACAGAGAGATTGGAAACAACAACAGCTGCTGGTGAAGGGAAGACAATGGAGATATACTCATCTGGTGGAGTAGCCAGTTTTCATGGTTTACGTCTACAACAGGGGGTTTTGTTACAAAGAATAAGAAGTTATGCATTACAGAAGGACAAGGAAAAAGAAAAAAAGGAACTGAAAGGGGACAATCATTTTCAGTTTCACAAATGCCACAGAGAAGATGAGAATAAAAAGTAAACAAGATGGCAGTTTGAACAGGTATGACATTATGGATAGTATTATTTTGCCACTAGATTCATACATTCATAGATTCATAGATTGTTACTAGGCTAATGACCCAGGTGCCTTTCTAAGTCTAGCCAAGTTTTCCTCAAAGAATAATTATGTCCTGTATCAAGGGCCAGGCATTTATAAGCTACCTTGGTTCATAAGGTACATAGGTGCAAGGCCCAGTGTAAATTTCCTATTTCCCATCCACTGGTCTAGGTTGCACTTATACTGGGTAATAGACAAACTCATCTTCACATGAATGGGAAGCCTGTTCCATAGGAGAAGTCTCTGGGACAAATATCTATATCTCTACCATGTTCTGTGCAATTCACAAACAAAATTCATGTCCATAGACCTTGTATTTCTGGTACTATTTGACTTATGAATATGTAGGAGATTCATAACTGTGGGGTCTATAGACACCTTGCAAGCCAGGCATAACAACTCAGCAATCTATTGGAAACTGAGTAGAGAGGAAAGAGCTTTAAGGCACTCTGCATAAGGCAGGTTTGTTACACCTTGTATTTTTTTTTTAGTAAAGAACCTCTGAGGTCACTCTAGTTACTGCATATGCCTGGTCATAGGATTAAACATTACAGACATAAGAGCACGGTTGTGGCAGGACAGGTACCTTACATCCTTCTAAGTTGGGAGTTGCTAATTGAAGGCTTAGCGTCTGTTATTCTAAAAGTGTATTAGTTCTGGTTTAAGCACTTGGGCTTCGGGCCAGTTATTTTACATTAAGAAAGTGTAGTCTGTACTCTTGTGGGAGGAGAGGGTAGATTCTGCCCTTCTGAGCTGGGAGTTTCTGGTTAAAGTCTTATTGTGCCTGCTTATTTGAACTGTTTCTTTCTGAAATTCGTACGCCTTGTTTGCTGTAGCATAGACAAAATTCAGACCTGCTGACTCTAGCTTTGTTTGTATAACTTGAGCAGTAATCCGCACCATCTTTTTTGGAGAATGTTCCCCTGCACCCTAGTGGCAGGAGTGTGCAGTTAGAACTTGTCTGATTGAAGATTGCTGGAATAAGGCTCAGTTTTTAGCTTTTTATTGGTTAATTGGTTCATTTGTTTAAATCAGTTTGCTCATTTGCTACTGTTATATTAAAAAAAATAAAAATACACTTTATGCATCACTGTTTGGCTAGGGTTAAACTAGTACCGGCTCCATAAAGTCTGCTCTTCAAATTTTCCCTTAGAACTAGCCAGTTTTTTAGTTTTACCACTCAAATATGTTTCTTTGAGCTCAGCACTTGTTCTGGACTCGTAAGCACTAAATAAGCTACAAATTACTACAGCACTCAACTTTCCTCACTTATCCAGGGGAAAACAGTTTTCAGTACTTAATAAATAAGCACATAGCCATGCATATCTATGGGTCAGCTGCCGGTGTTGTCTCCTGTCTACCTGATGAATCTGGGCATCTTGGAGCAATGCAGTAATTGCTTCATGTACACAGACAACTCTCTCCTCCTACCACCCAACACTACAACCTGTAAGAGATGCACTTATATAGCCAAACTGGAAGCAAAGCTGTCTTCACCCAAGACTGGACTACACAGTGAAGAGGAGAAGGCAAACACTTGCACCACACTACACTCATCACATAGTCCCTCAAAACCTACACCACCAAAACACACACACAGAAACACAAAACACACACCTACATTTATGGAGGCTCTCAATAAAAATCTGCTCAAGCAAAAGAGACCTCCAAAGCAGAAATGCAAGCAACCTCCACCCCCCCAACACAACCCAAATGACACACAGCCCACAAACTCAGTGTGCCACTCAATCACAGCCCATAAAGCATAACAATGTACCCAACACTCTAGTCATGGGTGACTCCATAGTCAGGCACACTGATGTTCCACTCACCAGGCTAAACAAGGAATAAGTTACTGTCAGCTGCCTGTCTGGTGCCAGGATCCGCCACATAACACACGCACTAAGGTCACTCCACAGCAAGTACAAATATGAATCTATCATTGTCCATGTTGGTTTGAATGACCTGAGACATACCTCCCTGGACTGCAAGAAAAGAGACATGGAGGAGCTCTCGGATCTTGTAGCCCAGGTAGGTATGAGCCTAGCCCTGAGTGGCATCCTGCCATCACCCAGAATGATACCACAATACAAGGACAAAATGATTGACTTCAACAACTGGCTAAGCTTCTGGTGTCATTCTAAGGGAATCCAGTATCTGTCTTCCTGGGATGACATGATCGACAGACCACGATGCTTTGCTAGAGATGGCCTGCACCTGTCATCCTTGGTATTCTGGATACTGGCTAAGGCTCTTGCAACCCCTATAGAGCCTTTTTTTTAGGCAAGGTTCAAATGACAAATTCACCACTGTAACAGGTACAAAAAAGCAAAATCTGAGGGTAATGCTACTCAATGCTAGAAGTCTAAACCACAAAATCCATTCATTCAAGGCACTCCTTAAAATGGAGAACATCGACATCTATGCAGTGACAGAGACCTGGTTCAGGGCTCCAGAGAGCACCCCTGATTTACCAGGCTATAATTCATACCACACCTTTTGGCCACCCAACCTGGACCGAAACACTAAAGGCGGAGGTGTGTCCATATTCATTAAGGATATCCACACCTCAATCCTAGTTGCTCAGCATAATGCATCCGAGATTATCCAAGTGTAACTAACTCTGGGCAAGACTGCAATCCAAATTGTAACTTGCTACAGACCCCCCACCATGCCCCAGGATTCCTACTCCTCATTTCTTGATACACTAGAAAATATTACAGTACAACCCAACACCCTAATAATGGGCAATTTCAACTACCCCACTATTAACTGGGAAAACTACTCATATACCAACTCTTTTGCTCAACGTTTTCTGGAATTCATAAATTCCAATGCCTTGGATCAGCCTATCCCCACCCCCACCAGGGGCAGCAATATCCTAAACCTGGTCATTACCAACATGGACGATTGGTGCTCCACACCAGAGATCAATTCCTCGTTGGTCAGATCCGACCACAAGCTAATCACCCTAGACATCCACATCCTGCCCCTACCCCTCATTAGGGAAACCACAGTAAAAAAATTTTCCAAAGCTAACTTCACATTTCTTAAGACAGAAGTGGAAAACTTCACGACACCCATGCAGATGGATAATAGATGTATGACTGCTGAATCCTACACAAATGCACTTAATAAGCACTTACATGAGTGCATGGATCATGCTATCCCTAACAGAACCAAGATGCTATACTCCAAAAACAGGAAGCCAGTCTGGTGGTCCCCTGCCATAAACAAACTCTACAACAGAAGAAAGAAACTGTTGCAAAAATGAGTAAAATCCCATGACTGGAGGAACTCCCTGGTCAGCCTCAGTAAGAAGCTGAGATCCCTCATAAAATCCTCCAAAGCTAGTTATAAAAACAAAATTGCCACTGATTCTAAAGACAAGCACAAAGCATTCTATAGCTATGTCAAGAATCTCAATGACAACACTCAGATCTTCTCTGAGTTAGAGCACAGTGGCACTAAATATACAGAACCAACTGATATTGCCAACATCCTGGCAGATAGGTTCAGTGCTACCTTTGCCCCCCTCTCACCCCCTAAAGGGCCCATCTTTATACCAGAAGAATGCAAAGTTCCTGTAATCATGGCTACACAGCTAAAAACCACACTCTCCAAAGCCAAGAACACAGCATCCATGGGACCTGACAACATCCCAGGCTGCATTCTACACAAACTGCAGAATGAACTGGCACCCCACCTAAGCACCATGTTCAATCATAGCCTCACCTCAGGCTTTGTGCCCACTGAATAGTGCACAGTGACAGTTATCCCACTCCACAAAGGGGGAGCCACCATGGACTCCAGGAACTACCGCCCCATTAGCCTAATGAGCCTGGTCTACAAGGCCATAGAACGTATCATCATGGAACTTATAAACAAAGACATCGGTAATCTCCAAACTCTGGACCCCACCCAGTTTGGGTTTGTAAAAGGCAGATAGTGTCTCCTAAACCTGATAGATATCTTTGAAGCAGTCACCAAAGCTGTAGACGAGGGTAAGGGGGTTCGCACAGCCTATCCAGATCTCGCCAAGGCTTTTGACACCATCCCCCACTCTGGAATTATAGATAAACTCACTAAACTAGGTATAAATACCTATGTCACAAGATGGGTTGCCAAGTGGCTCACTGACAGAACCCACACTGTGAAAGTAGCAGACTCCAAATCCGACTTCAGACCAGTGACAAGTGGAGTACCATAGGGTTCAGTCCTGGGTCCTCTCCTGTTTGGTATCTACTTTTCTGAAGTACAGGCTAACACAGACGATGCTTGGCTAACAAAGTTCGCAGATGACTGCAAACTAGGAGCCATAATCCTAATGATGTGGACATCCTACAAAAGGGCCTCATGGAGACAGATTCCTGGTGTCAAAGCCATAGCCTCAAGCTCAATGCCAAAAAGTGCATTGTCATCCCCTTTGGTAAAAACTCTGTACCCATGAGCTACCACATAGGTGGTAGTCTGCTTAAGACTGAAAGTGTGATAAGAGACCTTGGGACACAGGTGGACAGTAGTCTCTGCTTTGATAATCACATCACCACAGTAGTCAGGAAATCCCTCTACGTGGCACACCTCATCACAAAAGGTTTCTCATCCAGGAAAAAAGAGGTCATTGTTCCCCTCTACTCATCACTCATTAGACTCATTATAGAGTACAATGCCCCTTTTGGTATGTACCTCATAAGACATCTACAACAACTGGAAAGGCCACAGAAATACCTCACAAAGAGGATTACCGGTCTCAAACAGATGCCCTATGCAGATCGTCTCAAAAAACTCCAGCTTTACTCCATCACATATTGCCTACTCAGAGGTGATCTCTGGCAAACATACAAAGCTATGTCAAACCAAGAGCTGCTGGACATGCTCCACTTAAAGAAATCCCAATCCCTCTGAGCTACATGGTCTAGGGACCTAAACCTTGTCACCACAATAAACAGAACATGCTGGAGGGATAGATTCCTGACCCAGAGACTTCCCATACTCTGGAACAAACTACCTATCTATATCAAACAAAGCTCCTCATTAGCACTCTTCAAGAAATATCTTGATGATTGGATGGGAAATAGGAAATTCCCCCCGGGATCACCTCTTTAGCTCTGCTCGACAGGGGCACAAGAAAATAATTTTCTTGGGTGGCGAAAGGCAGGACACCTTTTTGGCTAAGCTTGTATAGGCCCTAGGGCCAATAGCCTTAGTACCTACCTATGAACCTATGTTCAGGAATACCAATTCTTATAAAAATAAAGAAATAAGAATTTTAGATTTAACAATAACAGTATCAGGGAAGGTAGTGATATGTGATAGAATGAGTTAAATATGTATAAGATTAATAGTGATTTCTGCATATACTAGTATGACAGAGACAAAAAAAAGAAGTTATGTCTTACCATAACGTTCCATCTGTATTGTTGATCCTCGTTCAGTCATTAGGCATGGGTATCGGTTCCGACCTCGGAACCGAGCCGGCCATTTTCCAAGCTCGCGTCAGCTTCAAACTCTTGAGCTAAACTCTTACCCATAATCCCCCTCTCCCTGTTACCTCAAATTGAGTTTGCAAGTCAAAAGAAGGTAGAGGCTACCTCTGGTCAAATAACCTAAGAGAACCGGATGGTTGGATCCACTAGAAGCCACAGGAGGGGAAGGAGGCAGGGTCATAATGACTGAACGAGGATCAACAATACAGATGGAACGTTATGGTAAGACATAACTTCTTTATCTGATATTGTTAATCCTCGTTCATTCCTTACGCATGGGACAGAGTCCCCAGCTACCTCTATTCCTGGGAGGCTCTCATGGAAGGACATTCCAGAGCACCATAGAACCAAAAGATGCTCTTCCCCTGAATGCCAAATCCAATTTGTAATGATTGATGAAGGTATGAGGCGTAGCCCAAGTTGCAGCTGCACAGATGTCATGTAAAGAAGCTCTGGCATGGAAGACAGCAGAAGTTGCCACCAACCTTGTTGAATGAGCTTTCATAGTAGTAGGCAACGAGATATTACGTTGTGTATAAATGAAGGTCACACAGTCCTTCAACCATCTAGCTAATGTGACCTTAGCAACAGCAGATCCTAATCTAGGTCCAGAAAAGGCCAAAAATAACTGGTCAGATTTACGAAAGGACCTAGTCCTGTTTAAGTAAAAACGGATTTGCCTGTGGATATCTATATGTAGGCAATACTCTCCTCTGTTTGAATGATTGGGAAAGAAAACTGGCAATTCAATGGTTTGATTAATGGACATTTCAGAGATCACTTTAGGCAGAAAAGATGGATTAGTTCTCAGAGACACTCTATCTCTATGAAAAATTAAGTATGGACTCTTGATACATAAAGCTTGAAGCTCAGAAATACGTCTGGCAGAAGTAATGGCGACCAAAAACAAGGTTTTCCATGACAAATTCTTGAGGTTGCAAGAAGAAGCTGGTTCGAAGGGTGGCATTGTCAGAGCTTGTAGAGCTAATGATAAATCCCATGGTTGAATAGGTTCTCTAAAAGGTGGCTTCAGAAGATTCATACCTTTTATGAAGGACTTGCACAATTTGTGGGACATAAGAGAGGAATCTTGGACACCCTCATGGAAATTAGAAATTGCAGCCAAATGAACTCTGATGGTAGGGGCCGATAGACCTGTTAGGAAAAGGTCGGCCAAATAGTCCAGTATTATCGACACTGGTGCTGAGAAGGGATTTCAGCCAACAGGTAAATCTTTCAGCCAACAGATTAATCTTTTCCACTTGCTCAGATAAGTAATTCTAGTGGAAGACTTATGAGATGCAATGAGAATGTCACGTACTGGTAACAAAAGATCATTCTGTCTGACAATCAAGGGAATTGGAGTAGCCAAGCTGTGAGCTTCAGGCTGTTCAAGGTGGGATGAATCAGGCTCTGTGGATGTGAGATTAACTCTGGGATTGGATGGAGAATCCATGGTCAATCTAGTAGGTTAAGCCAAATGAAGGGGAACCAAATCTGTCGAGGCCAATATGGTGCTATGAGGATCACCTTGCTCTTCAGCCGACTGGCTCTCTTCAGAAACTGGGGAATGAAGGGGGTAAGATTTGGTTCCTCCTTGCTTGTTGATGTACCAGAACACTGCCATGTTGTCTGATTGAATCGCAATCGTCCCAGACGGCAGCAGGGGATGGAATGCTTGCAACACCAGAAGCACAGCCCTTAGCTCTAGAACATTTATATGCAGATGGGCCTCCAGTTCAGACCAGTGCCTTGGACTGTCTGTTCCTGACATAGCCCCCCCCCACCCCATCAGGGAGGTGTCCCTGGTCAGTGTGGCCTTGGGTTGCTGGGGGGAGAAGGGGCGAGACCATTGTCACAGATTATGTGTCATCCACCAATTTAAATCCTGTTTGCACCTGAAAAGCTGATGCTGAAAGGGATACCATTGGGTGAGCAGTAGCCATTGTAGAAGCCTCATGTGAAACCTGGCCAGGGGGACAATGGTGATGGAGGCTGCCATGGAACCCAACAGCTGTAGAACCGAGTGAGCCATGGATTTCTCCCTTGAAAGGATTGGAATCAATTGTTGCTTTATCCTTAAAATTCTGTGCTCTAGAATGGCAGCTCTGCAGTTCTTTGTGTCCAAGATAACCCCTATGAATTCTGTCGACAGAGATGGAGTGAGATTGGATTTTTGCCAGTTTATGGTTATGCCTAGCCTTTGTGCAGTGAGAAGAGAGTATGCCAGGGCTTCTTCCAGTAGATGTCTGGTGGGGGCAGAAATGAGCCAGTCATCTAGGTATGAAAATACCTGGAATCCTTGAAGTCACAAGTGAGCTATGATGACTGCCATGCACTTTGTGAACACTCTGGAGGCTGTAGAGAGTACAAAGGGCAGTACTCTGAACTGGTAGTGACTGGCTTCTGCACAGAAGCGTAGAAATCTTTTCGATGGCCTGTTCACTTTTATGTGGTAGTACGCATCTTTAAGATCTATCGAGCACATCCAATCGTCTTTTTCCAAAAGCGGGACGAGAGACTGTATTGTGACCATCCGGAATTTTTGTACTCTGACAAACTTGTTCAATACACTGAGATCCAAAAATCAGTCTCCAGTCCCCAGTTTTCTTTGACACCAAAAATAGTCTTGAGTAGAATCCGGACCCTATCTGGTCTGGTGGGACTATTTGGATGACTCTCTTTCTTAGCAGCTTTTCTATTTCTAGTGCTGTTTCTTCCCTTTGACTGGGTGGAATGTCAGGAAGATTTTTTGAAGGGACAGGAAAAATATTGAAGGGGATATGATAACCTCTAGTTATAATCCTTTGTATCCAAGAATCAGTGGTGATGGTTAGCCAGGCAGAAGGGTACAAGGAGAAATGACCCCCAACCACCTCCAGAGGAAAGGAGTTGGGCCACTCTTTAGGAGCACTGGTAGGATTGACCAGGGAAAGAGTCCCTGGAACCCTGGTTACACAGACCCCCTCTGCCCTGAAAGGAGCATCTTCCCTGTGAGTTTCCCCCTCTGCCTCTAGGGGAGAACTTGGCCTGTGTGTCACAGAAAGGACCTGAGATTTCTAAACCATATCTCCCCACTCTTTTGGTTTTGGGAGAAAGCATGTTGAGGGGAAGAATAACGGGCACCTACTGCAGAAATGGTCTTACCGTCCTGTTCACATCTGGCCAGTGTGTTTTTAACTTTGGGTCCAAACAACAAAGAGGCCTCAATGGGAGCATTAAGAAAGGAAGCCTTATAGTGTTCTGCGAAATTGCACAAGCACATCCAGGCATGTCGTCTCAAGACCGCAGCTGAACCTGCTGCTCTAGCTGCTCCTTCTGATGCATGAGATATCAGTCACATAGAGGAGTTAGATATTGACTCAGTGATGGCCAGCTGAGAGGCTACTTTGTCACGGACCTCATCAGACACGGCACCAGCCAAGGTTTCAGAGAGCTCAGAAATCAGATCCCTTTGAAGCCTGGTAAAGTGTGCCATATAATTCAGGGACCTGATAGTAAAGGTTGCTGATGCAAAGGTGCACGTCCCTATCCTGTCTAGGCCTGGGACTCTTTGTGAGGTGGATGGACAGTCTGGCTTTCTTCTTCAGCCAGATCTTTTTCTGTTGCGGCTGCCACTACCAAAGTTTCCACAGGAAGACCTTTTGACCAATGGGGATCCATAGCAGGAGGGGACAAAATCTTATCTGGCCTCTGGGGAATAGCTTTGATGGTGTCAGGAGCCTTCCAAGCACGCTGCACAATAAGCCGGACAAGTTCATCAGCAGGTGGAGTAACCCAGGAGGTAGGGGGTTGGACGCGAAAGGCCTGCAGGAACACAGATTCCTCAGAGGTCAGATTAGAGGACTGCCAGTCACCTGTCTGTTTCAGGATTTTGAGGATATCACCAAAGGATACCACAGAGGGTGACCAAGAGGATCCTTCCCCCTCATCAAAATCTGTGTCTTCAGTGAGGGACTCCTCTGTGGAGTCCAACTGCATCCTCTTACACAAACTTTTCTGGTGGACTTCCTCTGTGGGAGAAGCTGGGGAAGACAGTGGAAAAGGGGTTTCCTGTTGGAATATGTCCTGAGGCCCTTGCACCCAGTGTCCGCTCGGTGTGACTTGTGAAACCAGTGTACCAGAGGAGGGCGGAGGGATAGACAGTCCAGTATCACCAGCAGCAGTGAAAGCCTTCTCCATCAGTTGGAATGCTGGTCCACCTGAAGAGGAGTGAATGTCCAGGACAGGGGTCACCCCTCCCCTAAGTGGCTCAGCCTGCAGACCTGGAGTCCCCGGATGGCTGTGGAGCAGCAAATTATGTGTGTCACAACTGACATCCTAGGTTGTAGCAAAACTTTCCTGCCACAAAGGCAACTGCGGTTCCTTAGTGAGGTCCATAAAGGGAACAGCAGAAGGGGAAGACTGTGCTATATCCATGGACTTCAAAGGCAATGAAGGAGGAGAATAAGAAGGGGTCTTTGGAGATGGGTGATCACCTCCCAAGAAGGATAGTTCTTAGGGGGTGGGATACCTCTGGCCAAGAGCCCCTGATCCACAAGACACAACACATCGTGTTCGGAAAGACTTCTAGTGGACCTCACAGAGACTGAGGGAGAAACAGGTCTGTCCATAGAAGAGGCAAACTTGGTGCCCATCACTGCAGTCTGCACCGAGAACAATGGTGCCGAGAGAGACTGGACTATGGGTGTCTGCACCAAAGAAGTCATCGGTGCCGAGGTCATGGTCTGCACTGACACAGGGATCGGTGCCAAAGTGGTTGTCGGTACCAAAGCTGGAACCGACAAAACTGGAGTCAACAATAAAGGCGTCAGTTCTGAGTAAGATGTCAGAGCTGACGTGGTCAATGTCTGCGCCGACTGAGCAGTCAGTGTCAATACAGTAACAATAGTCTGAAATGAGGAGCCCCTCGGTGCCGATATAGTGAAGGCTGCAGGAGAAAATGGAGCCGAGATCAGTAATGGAGCCGAAGGCCTCGGTGGTGAAGGTTTAGGCACTGAAAGCACTGGGGCTGACTGAGTGAGCTCCGGAGCCAAAACTTTAGCCTTTTTAGGTTTTGGTTGGCAGGAGTCCCCAGCTGGGGACGAAGGCAAAGATTTAGCCATGGTAGAAACATCCAAAATTTTCTTATGGGTTCTAGGAGGGGTTGAGGCCTCCAACCCAGAAATAGCCTCTGAAAAGGGAGATTTAAGAAGTTCCTTCAGCAACAACTTGTTTTTCCTTTCTACCAAAGTTCTATTACAAAAACTTTCACAGATAGTTCAGGGCGGGTCAACAGATAAGTGGGATGCCCCCAAACAATAAATGCACAAAGGGTGTGCATCAGATGTAGGTAATTTGTGTCCACAATCAGAACACCATTTAAACCCCAGACTACCTTTCTTATCTGCCATGATAGAAATAGTAGATAGTAGAAAAGGGCACCAGCAATGGTACAAAAGAATACCCGAAGGTATGAAAAAAAGGAAAGATTACCAATGATGGTAAGGGGAGAAATACCTAGCGGTAAAAAAGTAGAGAAAAGAGAAGAAAAACTCAAGAAAATATGGTCGCTAGATGCGATAGGGTAAGAGACAACGAAAAAGTAACTTTTCTGACAGAAAAGGTAATATAAATGACTATTTGACAATAAATAACTATACTTAGCTCAAGAGAAGCAGCTTGACATGAACGAATGGCAATGCAGTAAACAAAATCTGAGGTAACAGGGAGAGGGGGATTATGGGTAAGAGTTTAGCTCGAGAATTTGAAGCTGATGCTAACTTGGAAAATGGCCGGCTCGGTTCCGAGGTTGAAACTGATACCCATGCGTAAGGAGTGAACGAGGATTAACAATATCAGATCAGTTGTTTGAAGAATTCAAAAAATTTGTCTTAGTAAATATGCCAATAGTGATGGTAAGCGATTTTCACTGTAACCTGAGGAAAACAAGGGGAAAAAATAACACAGGATATTAAGATGTTAAATCATTTAATAAAATGTAGAGTTTTAAAAACAGGAACAAATAGAGAATGGACATATCAAAGAGAATTTTTAAGACAGAACTTGATTATATAACATTCTATACATATGAAAGAAATAATGGGTAGGTAGATGGCAAAGGTTTCAGATCATAGAGCAGTATGAGCTAGAATAGGGGAAGACTGAATTATTAAATGAGGGACATGGGATAAAGTGGTTAAATGAAGAGTTTAAAAGGGGAAGAAATAATAAGACAGAAATATTATTGAAAAATCACATGACAATGAGACCATTTTATTAAAACTGGACACAGTGGTGGGTAATATATAAATATAAGTATAAAATATATTTATAAGGGAAAGAAGAACAAAAAAGAAATAAGATGAAATATAAATATGTTTTATTGAGTTATGAGAAAGAAATAGAAAATTAAATATATGAAAGAATAGAGAAAAAGTAAAAATAATGTGTTGCATAGGTAAAGATTCTTTCTGAAAAGAAAGAAAGATAATGTTTCCCCTTATTTAAGAAAATAAGTAAAATAAGAGAAGAAATGATGGATGAAATATTAGATGGCAAAGGAAATATAAAATACAAACAAAAAGATATTATGGAGGTGTTAGAAACTTAAGGTTGTGTATAGAAAATGTATGTAAAAGTGGAAATGGAAGAGCAAGAAAAATGGAATGTGAAAAAATATTTGAGAAAGTAAGTTTTTTTAGAAAACCATAGAAAAAGTATGTATGTATTTATTTATTTATTTTATTTTACATTTGTTAACCAGGAAAGTCCACTGGACCATGGTCCTTTTTAGTGGAGGCCCAGGGAGAAAAGCTTCACAAAATAACAATAAAGTACAATGTTGGTACAGTAATAGATAACAGTGTCGAGAAAGAAAACAGTATATACAATAATTGTGAGTATTCAAGCAAAAATCAATCATCTCCAGGTAGATACAAGAAAACAATAATGGTATTATTACAGTACTTACAAAGTAGTGTAATGTAAGAGTCCAACTTTTACCCATTGTACAAATACATGAGCTATTTACCCACTTAGACTAAGTAGGATAGTGAAAAATGATGGCAGGTAAAAATGAATCAGCTCCAGGATTAGATTGTATAAGTTATGATTATTATAAGGAAATGAATAAAGATGAAAGAGAAGTTTTTTTTTTAAATATTAAATGAATAGATGAAGGAAGGTTTAATGGAAGATGATATGGTGGAGTAATAAAATATATACTGAAAAAGGATAAGCGAAAAGATATAAAAACTTGGAGGTCCATAACACTAGGGAATACTGACCACAAAATATTTATGAAAATACTATAGAACATATTGGATGAGGTCGCAAGTTAAGGGATTTATGGCATAAAAGGAAGAGATGTGAAAGAAATATTAATTATACTGAAAGAAGTAGCAGAAATGATACTGAAAGAAAATAAAGATGATTGATAGGATCTGATATAACTAAAGCATTTGAAAAAATGAGCCATGAAGCAATATGGCAGGTTTTAGAGACATATGGCATAGGAGAAAAAATATTAATGTAATAAAAAAATATTCTGAAAATTCATGGGAACAAGTTATGATAAATGGATAATGAGTAAAGCAGGGATGTTCGATGAGCGTGTGCTTATTTCCATTGATAATGCATGTAGTAGTACAGACATGCATGTATGAAATGAGGGAGGCAGGATGTGAGATGGAAAGAAATGTTGCATTACCAATATGCATGGCATATGCGGATGATTTAATTCTAATAACAAAAAACAGGGGAGGGATAGGTGAGGCTATAATATTGAAAAGCTGTTAAAAAATCTGATCTGCAGTTAAACAAAATGAAGTATAAGGAATTTAGTGAGATAAAAAAATAAATGGAATATATTTCACAAGAAAGGAATTAAAGATCTTGTGAGTAACATTTGGTGAGTATGAAAGTATAATAAGTCAACAGAGAGAGAGAGAGAGACTGGAACATATAAAAAACTGTTAGCTTGGTAGAAAAGTTTTTACTTATCATTTCAGAAAATGACATATATGCAGAATACTTATGTATTAGGAAAAATAGCATATTTAGGGGAAATATATAAGTTTCCCACTCATATAGAAAAAAAAGTTACTAGGGATTTTTTAGCTTCATTTAGGACTCAAGGCTGAACCCAGTAAAAAGAGGGATACCTTACAATAAAAAAGTAGGTGGTTTGAATTTAAAACAATCCGGTGGTGTAATTAGCATCTACATTCAGTTGGGGTAATAAAAAAAAGAAAAATAAAAAGGAATTTGAGGTGAGATGCTATATGAAAAATATAAAAATGCCTGGGAAGAAAAAACAAGGAAAATAAAAGATTGGATTGAAAAAGAATAAAGAATTTTGTGAAAAGTTTAAAAATGAATATAGATGGGAAGGGTTTAAATTTATAAATGTGAATATTATTGTTATATGGGAAGTATGATAAAGTAAAGAAATGTGATACTGGTAAATGGGATAAAGTACTGTTTGTGACAATATGGGTGCTGTGGAAAAAAAAAGATGTGATAATTTGTTATATAACTAAAAAAATGGAAGAGAATGAAGTATTAGCTGAAATAAGTAGATGGCTGTGGAAAAAAGGGTGGGGGACAGAAGGTAAATATAAAAAAAAAAGAATGCAAGAACTAGAACTGTTTAGCAAAGTTCTTTTGTGTTAATAACTTGTCCTTTAGTGCTGATAATTTGTAAATAATTTTAAATACAAATGTAAAAAATGATGAGTGTAAAATTAATTGATTTAATTTTTATATGATATGAAATTAATGTAAATGTTAATAAAGCACCCTTAGTCAATTCAATAGATGTTGTGGGATCTTTTATATCTAAATAATAAAAAAGGAGCACCAAGGTTGCAAGCCCACAGTAATATTTAATGAATATAAAATAATAAAACAATATTGTTAAGCGCTTTCATCAACAAGTATGACTTCTTCAGAACAAAGAAATGTTCAAAAATCAAGTTTAAATACACCATATCAGTCAATCATTGGTTCTAGTCTACCTGAGCTACCACCAACTCAAGCATATGGCACCTTGGTTTAATATCTTAACCAAAGGTCACATACTCAAGAGTGCAGCAACTCCCTTCTGCTGCAATGGACTGTCAGCTATGAAGTTACCCGGCGCAGGAATAGAACCTACCACTTTATGCAGCAAAAGAAGTGTGCTACCTGTTGTGCCACTGGCACTGCTATCTGATATATATATATATATATATATATATATATATATATATATATATATATATAATATATAAAATATAGTTCAATAGATCGAAATATCAAAGCACCGAAACTCATAAAAATGAGACAAAGCATCGCAAATTTACATCTAAAAATGTTAAGAAAGCCGAATGTTTTAAACAACAAATCAACTAATGCACATGTCACCGGAGGATTTGAATGGACATCGCTCGAAACACAGAAACAAATCTATATATTAATATACATAACTTAAACAAAAAATACAACCTTTCCAACATTTTTGCAGCCCACACACCCACTGAAAATTATATATAAGAACTCCAAGATCGCACTACAGTGAAAAAAAGTGTTAATTTCCTGATCCTCAGTGTCTCTATTCCCAATCAGTACACATGAAAAATGTTTTTCTTACATATTATGTTACACTGAAAAAGATGTCTTTCTGAGTTTAGTACAATGTCCATTCAAATCCTCTGATTACTTCCGGACGTGCGCATTACTTGACTTCTTGTTTCAAACTTTCAGCTTTGTTTAAATTTGTAGATGTGTATTTGCAATGTTTTCATCTCATCTTGTTATGGTATTTTGATCTACTGAAATAGATCCATATATGCACAAACACACACACATATATATATATATATATATATATATATATATATATATATATATATATATATATACAGATATACATAGATATATACTTGATACTGAGTTGCTTCAGTTGTGGACTCTACTAGGTGGAGGTGAACCTCCTGACATTGATATAATGGAATTGAGCAATTTATGTAGTGTTGGAGGTATTGAAAGCTGTTAAAATGTATTCTGCATGAAAATAAAGATTAGTTGTGTAGAAACTTACCATAATCATAGATGTTGTTCTCTTCTGTGTTGCAGTATTCTTAACATGAGGGAGATCCTCCACCAAGGGCAACCCAAAGTCCAGCCAGAATACAAGAGGTTTTAAGTACTGCTACTATGTGAGAGATTGCACATATGGCTTAGGTGTATGTCAGCCATAAAAACGGCATCCAGACATACAATCCTCAGAACTGAAAGCCCCAGGAGGAATGCCAGCGTAAGGAAGCAAGAAGGTTATCATACATACTGCAACATAGACGAGAAGGCTATCTATGGTTATGGAAAGATTTTACATAACTAATCTATGCCCTTCTATTCTAATGTTGCAGCATTTTTAACATGAGGGAGAGCACCAAAGCTTAGGAGGAAACCTGGAGGAGGAAGAAGGACCAGAAGAGCTCTCTAGAAATGGCTAAGACTGGATCTAGCAAAACCAGCTCTACATCTGGAGATACCATCCAATTTTTAATGCTTGGCAAAGGTATGTACAAAAGTCCAAGCAGCTGCTTTTAAAATGGTATTAGTATCCAAACTCTTAAAGAAAGCACCTGAAGAAGCCACAGCCTTAGTAGAATAAGCCTTAATGTGAAAAGGGATGCTCTTCCCATGGAAAACATAACAAAAAGAAATAGCCTTGTGAATCCAAGAGGAAATAGTCTGCTTCAAACAGGCAATCCCAGACCCCTGAGATAAAAAGAAACAAAAAGCTGATTAGATTTCCTGATAGCCTTAGTTTTATCCAAATAAAATCTGAATTGTCTATGTACATTCAACATGTGTAAAATCCTCTCACTAGAAGATTGTGAAGAAGGAAAAAAGGTGGGCAAATGAATAGATTCGTTAAAAAACAACTCATCCACAACCTTGGGCATAAAGGAAGGGTTAGTAAGCAAAGAGACCCTGTCCTTATGAAAAATCAGAAAAGGTAGGGAAGCCATTAAAGCTTGAAGCTCAGAAACCCTTCTGGCAGAAGTCAAAGCTAGTAACAGAACAGTTTTCCAGTACAATGTTGCAAAGAAGCTATAGCTGCAGGCTCAAACAGAACCACATTCAGCTTCTCCAGAACAAAGGGAAAATCCCGAGGAGGAGGAGCAGGTTTCCTGGGAGGTCTAATGTGAAGGGCACATTTGAGAAAGAGTTTAATCTCTAACCTGAGACAAAGGCAGACAGGCAGAAATGGCTGACAAATGGACTTTCACTGAGGAGTAAGCCAAACCATCATTAAGCAACTCACACAAGTAGGAAAGAACCAACAGACAGTGGATCCAAGTTGTGTGAATGACACCTGATAGAAAACCTCTTCCATTTAGATAAGTAGGATTTGTTAGTATTGGGTTTTCTGGCCTCCTGCAGTACCCTAAGCACGTCCTCAGAAAAAAAGGTGTCTGAAATTAATCAGAAGCCTATCACCCACTGAGTCAGATGCAGAGTTGACAGATGTGGATGGATAACAGATCCTTTGTCCTGTGTGAGAAGGTCCATTTTCTGAGGTAACGTGTGATGACTGCCCTTGACTAAATGCAAAAGAAGGGGGAACCAATTCTGTCTTGGCCAAAAGGGAGTCACCCGCAAGATTTTTGATTTGTCCTGTTGAATCTTGAACAGGACTTTCTGAATGAGAGGAAAGCGGGGAAATGCATAAAGAAACATCCCCTTCCATGAAATTGATAGGGCATCCACCTTCCAAACTAGAGGACCTGGGACTCTGGCACAAAAAAGAGGAAGTTGTCTGTTCAGAGGGGAGGCAAATAGGTCTATTTGAGGAGTACCCCACTCATGGATAATGTCCAGAAAAACATCCCTGTGAATCACCCATTCATGGGATTGAGTCATGGACCTGCTCAGATTGTCTGCCAAAGAATTCTGACTGGAAGAAATATAAACTGCCTGAAGAGTTACTTGGTACTGAACTGCCAGTTCCAAAGCCATGAAAGACCTAACCTACACAGAAGATATGACTTTGTCCTCCTCTGTTTGTTTACATACCAGAGAACTGTGCAGTTGTCTGTAAACAGTTTTAGAGGTTGTGGATGGAAAACCTGAAGAGCTAATATGAGGGCTCTCACCTCTTTGATGTTGATATGCTTCTCCTTTTGAGAAGGAGCCCAAAGACCCTGTACTTTCATGGAAGCCAACGTTGCACCCCCCATCCTAGGTCTGAAGCATCTGTAAACAACTCTTGAGTGGGAAGAGGAGGATGACGAGGAAGGCCTGGGTTCAGGGAAATCTGCTGAATCCATCAAAGCAGTTCTTTTTGATACAAGGGAAGAGAGGAACCACAAACTCCAATGGATGCGCATGCTGCATCCAAACTGATTCCAGGTACCACTAAAACTTCCTCATGTGAAGTTTGGCCAGATGTAACATAGTAATGGTGGATGCCATGAACCCCAGGAGCCTGGGAAACTCCCTGGCTGTAAGAGAAAGAAGAGGTAGAAGACTTTGGAAGTAGGAAATGAGAGACTGAACTTTTGGAGGAGGCAGAGAAGCCAGCATGAGATCTGTCTGCAACCTGCACCTCAGGAAGATGTGATCCTCTGAGGGGAAAAGAAAGGACTTTTTGAAATTGATTGCGAACCCTAACCTTTGCAGAAGAGAAATAGTGGACTGTAGATTTTGTTCTGAGTTCTATGGACAAGGAGCTAGAAAGAGAAGATTGTCCAGGTAAGGGTAAATCTGAATGGCCTGAAGTCTGCAGTAAGCGATTACAGGAGCAAGGTACTTTGTGAATACCCCTGGGGCAGTAGAAAGACCAAAGTGCAAAGCTGAGAACTGAAAGTTCAGGGAAGCAATAGAGAAATGTGAAAAGATTCTGTAAAGGGGATGAATAAGAATGTAAAGATAAGCATCCTTGATGTCCAGATAGGCCATGTAAGCCTGAGGAAGAATAAGAGGAAACAAGATTTACAAGGACAACATGGGAAAGGTAGGGACCTTCAGAAAAGTGTTTGGGTGAGAAAGATCCAGAATGTGACTCCATGGGCTATCTTTTCTGGGTACAAGAAACATTCTGGAGTAAAACCCTCTTCCTCTAAGGGGGCGAAAGAACTTCTTGAATTGTTCTCTGATGTAACAACTACTGAAGCACCTGTGGAAATAGATGCAGTTGGTCTTGAGGTGGTTGTGGAATGCCCAAGAATGCAGAAAACGTTTTAAAGACCATGAAGCACCCTTGTCTGATAATATAAAGAATCTATGAGTCTTGAGTAATAGTTTCCCAAACTGGAAGAGACAGGTAAAGACATAGAGAAAGAGGAACAAAACTGAGATGAGTGTGGTAGTCACAGACTACCTGGCTTCTCAGGAAAGGGCTGCTTCTCGGCAGGAGCTGGCTGAGAGGGTTTAGACTGAGAAGCTCTCCTACCCCCCTTCTTGTTTTTAGAAGCGGGAAGGCGAGCTTGTTTTCTAACAAAAGAAGTCTTTGAGGGATAATTCCGCTGAAATTTAGGTACAGGCAAAGCAAAGATATGTTTTAAGTCCTGTAGTCCCTTACTTTTCTCCTGCAAAGATTTAAACAAATTTGCAGCTGCAGCCCCCAAAAATCACTATTATGTAAAGAAGCATCCATTAATTTTGCTTTGGTATCATCTGGAAGTGGTTGAAGCCTCAACCAGGAATACCTCCTAAGAATAGATCCAGATGCAGCTGCCCTAGAAGATGCTGCTGTTGCATCATAACTGCATTTAATGGAGTGGTATGCTACATGAGAAGAAGCTCCCAAAGGAGACATCACCTGAGTTTTAACATCAGAGTCTAGGAGATGAAAAACTGCTTAAGTGGCTTGAGAAAAAAGAGCCAAAACATATCTGGTCACATGGGTTTGGTAATTTATACCACAGAAAGCTAAGTTGGCAGAAGTATAAACCTTTTTCCCTATTCTTTCCATAGTCTTGCTCTCCTCTCCTTA
Organism: Protopterus annectens; assembly: GCF_019279795.1. Classification (NCBI taxonomy): domain Eukaryota; kingdom Metazoa; phylum Chordata; order Ceratodontiformes; family Protopteridae; genus Protopterus; species Protopterus annectens. Next base: position 1,731,965,120 of record NC_056739.1, on the reverse strand, counting down.
TAAAAAGGGAGAAACTTAGTGGATGGCAATATTTGGAAATTTTTGTCAGAAGCAATGGAAACCACTGCAGGATCTGCTGAAGGACATTTGTAAAGAAATTTACACTCATCTGGCACCTCCTAAAACCAGAATCAGAACTTTTAGGGGCAGGGGCCTGTGAATCTGGGGTCTTAGATGCTCAAGAAAATGCATCCAAAAAGTCTGGTAAGATTGGAGATACAGACAAGGTGGAATGAGAGTCCATTTGTAAAAGATTATAATATCTTTTCTGCACATCACAAACATGAGAGCAGTCCCAGTTAAAGTATTCCCTCATTTTAGCTATGGTTTCCGCAAAGGTGATCTCTTCAGCTGGAGAATCTGTGTCATTAGACTCTTCCTCAGGGGAAGCAAATCAATGGGGGGTGGAACCTGAGTGGAGTAGGCCAAGGATTCATCTTCAGAAGAGCCCTCATCTTCAGATTATTCCAGTACCCTAACTCTCTTGAGTGAGGAAGAAGTTAAAAGACAGACAGGATCATCTGAAATAGGTTTAAGAGCCATGAGTGCATTAAGCAAACCTTGAGAAAAGGTTTCTCAATTGGATTGTAGAGTCTTAGGTGCAGAAATGTGCTTGGTTTTCTGCTTCTTTTTTAACCACACATCTACCTGACGAAATGTGGAAAGACCCGACATAGGCCTGCATTCAATAATAGGAGTTGGAATATCCTCCCTAACTAGAATCTGAGGGATATCCCTAGGGCCTTCCAAAATAAAGAACCTTGGTTACCCCTGACTGTCCAATGCGGACATCTGCATTGCCTCTGAGCATGTGCCTAAGGCAGATTTCTTGAAGGCATCTGATGCAGTACCCACCGAGGAACCCAAGCCAACCTCTGGAAAGATCTTCGGGTCTTAATCGACCTTGAGAGAAACATCAAAAGTAGGAGGCAAAGCTGAAGATTTAGGCCCTGTCTTCTTGGCCTTCTTCTTCAACATAGGCTCAACAGTAGGCCCAGACATACCCTCCATAATGTCTTAAGGGATGAAAGATGGCTACATAGGGTCTTAAGGATGAAGGCCTGGCAAACAGAGCAGGATTTGTGGTTGTGCATAGGCACCAAACAAAAGAGACATAGGTCATGACTATCCTTGTGTGGAATTGTGGAATCTGTCTCCCATATTGGTACTTGCCTTTCCTGGATTACATGAAACCCTCACAACAGAAGGCAATAACAAGACAAAAAGAAAACCCCCAATGGGGCACTTATGTGAAAACTGGAACAGCAGCAAATGACTCGGGTGAACAGATCCAATGATCAAAGATGGCATTCGGACTGAGGCAGTGAAATTCTGAGGATTGTACATGCAGACATCTCTTTTATGGCTGACCTACTCCTAAGCCATACATGCAACATCTTACTTACTATCAGTACATAAAAGCTCTTGTATACTGGCTGGATGTCGGGTCACTCTAGGCGGAGGATCTACCTCATGTTAAGACTACTGTAATATCAGAATAGCAGGACATCAAAAGAAATGTGAGTATGGTTTATTTTATTTTCTATTACTGTATATGTACCTATGTCACTTTTTTAATGTTGTGAGTAATAAATATATTATATAAAAAAAAACAGTCCTGTGGAACCTGGACCTTAATTGCAAAGTGCTTTCACATGTTGTGGAAATTTGATGAGGCCTGGCTGCCTTCTTCTTTGAGGAATCTACTGGAATGCCTGCAGCACTTTCTTGAGATCCAGGTGTTGGAGCCAAATCACTCACCATGTGTGCAGGCAGTTGCCTGTCCACATCCACCTGTGTTCCCAAAGTGTGTCTGGTAAGCCTTTATGAGTGTGTGCATGGAGGATGACACTGATACTGTGTGTGTAACCATACTGCACATGAGAATCATCATGGCATTGTCCCTGGCCTTGACCATTCCCATTTATTGGTGAAATTCCTCATACAACCCCTGCTGTACTCTAACCATCTCTAACTGACTTAGTGGTAGCAGTCTGTGCACAAACTATGTCATAGCACATCTGGTGCTGGGTGACTAAGGTCTTGTGTGTCTCTGGAGTTAACTAAGAAATATGTCTTCACCTGGCACCTCTGTGTATGAGTGTGAGAGTAGGTAGTGCTACCTCTAAGAGGGTGGACTCTTTATTAAGGGGTTTAGGCTGTGCACAAAAACAGTTGTTGAGCTGCATGGTGCCCCCTGAGGTAATGGCATGTCCTCATTTTGCTATTAGAGTTGCTGTCACTTTCTTATGAGTTATCCACCTGCTATGGTATAGAGGTCCCTGCCAGTACACTTTACAACTGTGTGCCACTGTCTGCAGGCTGTGAAATGAGTATTAGAGTTAAGGCATCATCATCAACTCAGTCATGACCCTTTGAAGAGATATGTGAATATGTGGTTAATGTGAACTGTGTCAGCTGTAATTATTCTTATGTGTAAATTGGATGACAAGACTTATCATGCATCATCTGTAGATTTTCTCCTATATCAGATGGGAATGGCATACCTGATGATGAAATACATAATGATGATATGTGTACATATGTCTTGGAAAATATATTTTATCATATTGAAATGGAATGGACTACACTAACTAACTTTCCACACTGCCCCCCTGTGGTTGGTGCAGGGTCTGAAGATACTGGTGTCAACACAACCTCTAATGATGCCAGTAATATTCTCATCTGCAACCACTTCACTGAAACTTATAGACAGAAGGTACTCCTCATCTGATATTAAAGGTTGGAGTGTAGAAGGGCCACCATGATTGCTGCTACATGCAATTGCATTCTGCTTAGCTTTTGCCCTGGCACATCCCAGCATATTTGTGAAAGAAAATCTGTATTTTGTTTGCCACAAAATATTAGTGTTATGATCACGCAAAGGGTTATATCTCTGTTTGTGTGCAAGATAGCACTAGTATATCACAACTGTTTACCTGTTCAAGAGCTTTCCAATGATGTAGGACAAGACAGGATAATATATTTCTGTTTTGTGATGTTGCTGAATCTATGAAAATTATACATATAACAATATCACAATATTTAAACAAAGAGTGAGAAGGTCACACTGAAAAAACGATCAGTAAAAACTAAATGAAAACTCCAGCCAAGCTAGAACTTCCAATGAGTGACCTCCAAAACCTCCTGTGACAGAGGCACATGGGATATATGCAAATGACCCTTATGAACATCAGGTGTTTCAGCTATATGACTATTCTGATTGTCCATGACTTTGATGTTTGAAGTCATATTAATAGACAAAATACAGGCCAATAAAGCCAAACCCCACTAGCTATAAATATGCATATTTCAGCCTTGTTATGACCTCATCAGCATAGCACAAGCAGAGTGTTTGACTAAGCATAAGAAACACAGGGTTGTTATAACCAGCTGATGTCCATTATCATTAGGGTGACTGCAAAATATCCCAACTAACAAATTAAAACAAAGAGGGAGAAGGTCACACTGAAAACCAATCAGTAAAAACTAAATGAAAACTCCAGCCAAGTTAGAACTTCTAATGAGTGACCTCCGAAACCTCCTGTGTCAGAGGCACATGGGATATATGCAAATGACCCTTATGAACATCAGGTGTTTCAACTATATGGCAATTCTGATTGCCCATGACTTTTACATTTGAAGTCGTTTTAATGGGCAGTTTCAGGCCAATAAAGTAAAACTTATTCCACAAAAGAAACAGAAAACTGATAAGATACAAAAAGGCACACCAAGTCACAAGTTGTAGTAAGCACCAAAATAGTTGTCACGAATGAAAATCCACAGTTGAATCAAGGTTGGCATAAACACTTTAATAAAATTGAAGCGCTTTTCGTCTACTACAGTTAGTAGACTTCCTCAGAACATTACAAGTAAACAATGTTAACACTCTTTAAGTGCCCTCTAAGGTGTCAGCTGGTGCTAATTAAAGCAAGTTCATCCCCAAGTAATTAAACAATAAAGAAAATCCAATAAAATCCTTACAAAATAATAGTGTATAAATCCACTAGATACACAGTTAAAAAAAAAATTGCTTAATGAGATGTAAAATGAAGTAGTTAGACAACACCATATAATATGAAGGTAATATTTTAAACTTAGTTTAAATTGTCATACATTATACTAGTGTTTTTAAAAAAGAGGGTTCGTTATATATGTTGTGTTATGAGATATTACATCTCATTAAGCAATTTTTTTTTAACTGTGTATCTAGTGGATTTATACACTATTATTTTGTATGGATTTTATTGGATTTTCTTTATTGTTTAATTACTTGGGGATGAACTTGCTTTAATTAGCACCAGCTGACACCTTAGAGGGTACTTAAAGAGTGTTAACATTGTTTACTTGTAATGTTCTGAGGAAGTCTACTAACTGTAGTAGACGAAAAGCGCTTCAATTTTATTAAAGTGTTTATGCCAACCTTGATTCAACAGTGGATTTTCATTCGTGACAGCTATTTTGGTGCTTACTACAACTTGTGACTTGGTGTGCCTTTTCGTATCTTATCAATAAAGTAAAACCCCACTAACTATGGATATGCATATTTCGGCCTTGTTATGACCTCGTCAGCATGGCACAAGCAGAGTGTTTGACTAAGCATTGTCCATTAAAATGACTTCAAACGTAAAAGTCATGGGCAATCAGGATCGCCATGTAGCTGAAACACCTGATGTTCATAAGGGTCATTTGCATATATCCCATGTGCCTCTGTCACAGGAGGTTTCGAATATCACAATATTTCAAAACAATATTAATCTGCAAAATCATTTGTGTTAGATGGTATGTATCAGTGCCAACGCTGTAAGCCTTAATATTTTGTATAAGATGGCACCATCTGTTTACCTCTACGTCACACAGCTTTTATGTAGTTAATACAGTTATGAAAATATAGGTAATAGTCAACACTACTGAAACAGCATTTATATCTCAGAATGTATTAACACTACCTATTTAATGTAATTTTCTACTAACACCCACTTCTTGAATGCACCACTCTCCAACGACAGTAAGACACTATAGACACTATATTTTGGATTATTAATGTGGATATGGAGATATGTCCTGTTTTTTCATAACCTTTTGCAATCACTCCTTAATAATTCCAGCACTAGACATACCATGCTTACCATTTCACTGTCATGCTTAACACTTTATGTCAACTTGTAGATATCTCAGTTTTATGCATGTACTTTTACCAGAACTCCAGAAATTATACTTTGAAAACAGTAACAGAATATACTCATTTCAGTAGTACAGGGAAGTCTCCTTCCAAGATGAGTATACTCTTACAGTATACACAGGGACTCTACTTTCCAGATGACTATACCCCTGTAGGAAGCAATAAGTTAAACACTGCATGGGACAAGCATTTATCCTGATATTACATTCCAGGAAAGTTTGCATGTATTTATCCAGAGGAAATGGAACTGGGAAAAATGGAATGGCATGGGACTACATATCCTGTTGGCACACCAATCCTTTATACAGCTCTCAATATGTAGCAGACCTATATGGGTATATGAGCTGGACAGAGTGATGTCACACCCCAGAAAGTGTGGTTCACACCCGAGTATGCCCTGCATCAGACTTTTACATATCATACTTGAACTGGTACTTCAGAAGGATGACATCCATTAAAGCCCAAGGTCAAGTCCCATGCTATTTTGTCAGGGAGACCAAAATCATTCTCTACCTACTGCACAAGTCATACCTTCAGAATCTGAACAGGCCACCACAAGGTTTGAGTGCCATGGGTTATTTGCTAATGTTTACAGATGCAGATATGTATACATACAGAAATATGCAAACTGCCACAAACAAATGTTTTATATATAGATATATATGTGTGTGTGTGTGTGTGTGTGTGTGTGTGTGTGTGTGTGTGTGTGTGTGTGTGTGTGTGTGTGTGTGTGTGTGTGTTGTTTTTGTGTGATATGCACATATCAGAAGATCAGTGATAATCCAATGTTAAATGTCAGTTTTAAAAAGGTATTGTTTGTGCCATGTTAAAGTAATATCTGCAATATTTCCTATGAAGTGTTTCGCAATTGCATTGGAACTGAGTTTGTTTGAATTGCTTCATAAACTTTACTGCATAGTCATAGTGAAAATTCAGCTTGTAGAGTGAAACATACAATTATTTTGCAATACCACCTATATACCTACTAGTAATGTTTTTTACTGATTTTATATTGATTTCCAGAAGATTCCTCTGCATCCCAAATGGCTGAATACATCAAGGCACTACATGGGGGGGGGGGGGGCATTTGCCTGTCCTGTATAACACTGAGTATAATTTCCTTATTGCAAATTGGAATGCTTTAGGCCATGTTGAATTATAATACTATAAAACTAATGTCAACAGTCACATACATACAGAAACATATTGCCTTGAATACTTCATTGGAGCTTTGATTGGTCACTTGAAATTATTTGTAAAGTTGGCAACCATTCCATGAATCTGGACTTCCTTCCTAAGATTCATTAAAAGTACACAAAATAGTCTTCAAGATGGAAAAGCAAACACTGTAATAGTTTTTCAAGGATAGACACCTTCTCAAGGCTCATATGAAGTTGCAATAAATACTTTACCAAGACACAGTCACCAATTACACAGTAACATGCTGCATTTCCTCAGGAAAAAACACTGGAGTATTTCAGAACATGAGACATGTATGAGATGTAAATGACTTCACAGCAGTGAAAAAATAATTAATTAATGTGATATTGAAAATACTGAATTGCTTTCAGCCGTAATGTCCACATACAAATGGAATGGCCAAACAACTTTCTTTTTCTCCTTTATTTTTTACATTTTTTTACATCTCCACAGCTAAGGAGAAGACCATGTACAATAGATGACAGAACCTGAGAAGGCTTAAACAACTGCTCAGATATTAAGAAACATATGAAGCACTGTATATAAATATATGCCATAAAAATCAATTCATTAATGCAGAACAAGTTTGATCTGATAGATCATAGAGTACAAAAATTAACCATTGAAATGAATGCCAACTTAATTCCTAAGGTACTGCAGTGAAAATAATTAATTATTTATATCAATAAAGTATACACTGATAGTGACATCATTGTCTGTTACTACTGTCACTTTTGGTGCTGCAGTAATCCATAAAGTAGTAAAGCATTAATTTATGCACATAACATAATAACAGGAGTCATCAATAACTTTTCTCAGAATGCAGTCAGCAGTAAGTTAAAAGTGATTATACAATGACCCCCATTAATATTCCAAAACATGCACGCTGATTGGCCAGCGTGCCCATTGTAAATCTCACAATATACCAATGGAAAAAGGTCCGGTCACCTGGACTTTTTTCCGTTGGTATAAAGTGTCCAAAACCTTTTTTTTTTAATAAATAAAAAAAAAGAAAAAGAAAAAATGGAGCAATGGAGACTTTCTTTTTTCTGTTGCTTCCGTTTCAAAGAATTGATGTACTGGGTATGTGTAGGAATGCAAGTTCCATACACATGCGCAGTACATCAACACAAGGAAGCAGTATACCACCACCGGCGTAAGAACAGTAATGTGCCATTATACAAAGACATTATTTAAGAAAAGTACGTATTTGTTTTCTTAAATAATGTCGTATAATAGCAATAATCAACTATGTGGTTGTGGTATACTGAAATTTACCCACGGTTGGCTTTATTTAATCACTCAGGCTTCGCCCTCGCGATTAAACCATGCCAACCATGGGTAAATCTTCAGTATACCACACCACGTTGTTGGTTATTGCTTAAATAAATATTAGTTAATAGCATTTTCTAAATAAATGAATAAATGTTTATTTTCATTTCACTAAATAAATTACAATGTTATCAAAGCACATATGAGTCCATTTCTTGCCTCCATCTCTCTCTCTCTCTCTCTCTCTCTCTCTCTCTCTCTTCATCTTCTTTTTTTCCTCTGACATTTACATTGTGATTTATATTGTAGGTAGGTTATATTACATTGATTAATGATTTAATTGTTTTTGATGGTTGATTGGTCAACAATGTGTATATAAGAAAGTGTAGTTTAATATTGCACCCATGCTCTGAAGAAGTCTGATGTATACGGATGAGAGTGCTTAACAACAGTGAATTGTTCCAACAAAAATAAATGCACTAATAACCTTTATTTTTGGCTCTACTAGTGCCCTAAAATTAGGTCTTGGAATTCCTTTAACAGCAGTCCTTTGAAAAAATTATGTCAATATTATAAACAAAATGAAAAAAAAATGAAAGTGCCTTTGTGCTAATAAATGAAAGAGATTGTAAATCTATAAATAATATAAACGTAAATATGTAAATATGACACGCAAATAAAATATAATGAACCCTTAGTCTGATAAGTGCTGGTGGATCCTTTGTATTCACTTGAGCTTCCACCATCTCAGGCAGATGGAATCTGAAGGACAAATGCAGAGTTTTACTACAACTCTATAGATAGTGTTTCATGGCAAAACAATTTTTCTTTGAAAGCAGTAATACTTTCAGAGTGTTTAGATTTGGATTGACAGATCCACTTTCTTAAAGCAATAGGTAAAGATCTTTTAAATTTGTCAGTTGCTATCATTTCCAGAATCTAAATAAAGTAATTATATAAGGCAGGTAATTTTTGACCTTACCAATTTGTTATGAGAAAATGTCCAGCTATGAAATCTTTGTGTTTCTGTGTCTGAGGTCACATCAGCTCTAGCAAGTACCCTCCTTTTTCGTGAAGTCTCTCAATGGTTCTCCTTTTAAGTGGGCAGATAAGATCCTTGTCCATCCAACTTGGTATCCCTCCAAGTGAGCATATGGCTCGAATGTACTAAGATATACCTTGAAGTAGCCCTCCCTATAAGTTGCTTTACTTGTGATACTGTCCTTGGGGTAGCCAACAACTTAGCTACAATGACTATCCCTTCAGCTGCAGCCACTGAGCTCTCTAGAAACTGTTGTGCCATAGTCATCTTGGCACATAGATCCTCACATAGGTGAAAAAAAAAATTCCAGCACACCTCAAGGCTGTTTGACACTCTCTCTCTCTCTTTGACTATGTGTCTCTAACTCTCTGTCTCTGTCTCAAAGTAGCTGAGAACACCGGTCATATAAAACATGCAGTTTATCATATACAAATTAAGTTAAATGTAGGTTCTTGTAAACAGAATGTTTTGTGGTTTAACTAAAAGCATACCAAGTATCTTTAACTCCATCTTATACTGCTGGGTCTCTCTGGATTCCTCAACCAGAAACAACTTCCGTTTCCTTTTGGATCTTCCTTCAGTTTGGTTGAGAAACTCTCTCTCTCTCTTTCTCTCTCTCTCTCTCTCTCTATCTCTCTCAATCTCTGTCTCTCTCCCTCTCTCTCTCAGAGATGTTGCTTAAGAAACCAAGTCCCCTTTTACAAAACTGCAAATGTCCTCTTGTTGAGCTTCTTTCAGACTCCTTTTTACTTTTTATTGATTAGCTATTTAAACAAACTTGTCACTAAGACAGACAAAAATCTTTCTGTTCTTAAGGAAACAAGTACAGTTTAACAGAAAGACTGCTCATTTAAATAAATATAAGAAACTTTACAATGAAGTTGTTGTAATATTGCTTTAGACATTATTTATTTACAATGAACTGTTTATAACATGCTAAAGACATTATTTAAATACCTTTTATACATATTTGTGTTACTTGTACTCTTCCAAATGATAAAAATTACCAATATATATATATATATATATATATATATATATATATATATGAGTATAACCTGAATTACCTGATAAGACATTTACTGCACTACAAGTGATGAAACGTAGACTGCACATACAACCCATTTGCAAACTGCCACATATGTCCAAATCCTCCACATTCAGTCTACACTCTCTCAAATCCACACATGCTACAGAGCAAAACTAATAAATCCCACATATTTATACCCCGGTATCATAGGCACACAATTATACATCATACTGTTTGTACTGATCAATATACAGCAAGAAGAAACAGCTTTTTTCCAGTTTACAAGCCCCCTCTGCAACCTCACATCCCTACAACTTTATAAATGCCAACTTCAAAATCACACAATGACAGAGAAAGGGGATATTCACAATCATTATTGTACAGCTTTATTGTCCATGAAACTAGGTGGCAACATTGTACCTTGTGCCTTTCATTAATTAGGACACAGTTCAGGATGTTCAATGAGCTGTTCTCTTGACTGATTGAATCACACCCATATAAATAAATATATATATATATATATATATATATATATATATATATATATATATACATACACACACACACACACACACACATACACATGCATGCACACACTGACACACATACTCACATACAAAATAGCACAATTGATTAAAACCAGATGAAATCAATAAAATCACTTATTCCTTTAAAGAGATAATGGTTTCACTGGTTTCAAGTCAGGATGGCAGCTTGCATTAAACAGTATTGGCCACTGAATTTGTTTCATTCTCAATGCTGCACTCAAAACTCATTCTTAGACCTGTTATGAATAATAAACTTTCAGAGAAGTACTTTAATTTGTTCTGCAAAACACGTTACTTGTAAAAAGCTTTTAGAATTAGTTTGTCAGTCTAAATAGAATTGCTAAAACTGACATGGGACAGGCTGCAACAGTAACCGATTTTTGAGTCTATATTATATTCTCGAAAGCCGACAATATCGAAGCTGATATTGTCTACACGAGAACAGCAAAAGAGCACATCGAACGTGTAAATGGAAATCTCCATAAGGGAAGATTTCCATTTACTGCAATGTAGTGCAGTCTCAGAGTATATTTAAGTAGTGTGTGAGGGGTGCAGGGGGGGTTCCCCCCTGCTTAAACCCATTAGGGTACTTTTCCTCTTTTTTTTTTTTTTTTGTTGTTTTTATAAGTTCGATGTTTGAAGACATCGACCATATGGTGTTTGATGTTTTCAACCATCAATCTGGGCGGCACAGTGGTGCAGTGGTTAACACTGTCACCTCACAGCAAGAGGTTCTCTGGTTCGATTCTCGGCTGGGGTGCCTTCTGTGTGGAGTTTGCATGTTCTCCCTGTGTTCGCGTGGGTTTCCTCCGGGTACTCCGGTTTCCTCCCACATTCCAAAGACATGCATCTGGAGCATTTCTCCCTGGGCCTCTGCTGAAAACAGGCTCTGTGGAACCTAGTCGGACATTCCCGGTCAACAAATGTTAAATAAAATAATATAGATCCCCGATTTGTTTTTCTATTTCCTGAGTTCTGATGAAAGATGTTGCATATCAGGTTATATCTAAACATAAATTATAGAATTGGTGATCTCATTAGAAATAATTTGTATGACTTATCAATAGATGGCTGTATCACTATTGAATGACAGAAATGTTAAATTAGTACCAGGCTAACTGTCCTTGTGGGCCATTCCAAGCCCAGCCAACCACCCCATGTGAGAATCAAATCCTGCATCTTGTGCCTATAAGGTGAACACCTTAACCACTATGCCAACCTTCCACCCTTGTGGACATATTATATTCTTTTACTATAGGCATATTTACTTATTCTGATCTGTTTCTATTTCTGTTTGTATACTATGTGTTATATTATTACTATATTCCTAGGTTTTATATTTTAGCTATAATCCTAGTGTAGAGTATCATATAATAGAATATTTATGTTCTATATTTGATAATCTTTAATCTAGTAATACTGTTAGAATCAGTCCTATATTTCCTGACCAAACATCTGAAAAATCTTCCCTTTTGAGGTTCAAACTTTCAATAATAAATTGTTCTGAGATATTATTTTTTTATCATTAAAAACAGACAATAACAGAGAAACACAATCCTAAATTGTTATCAGAAGTGTCATTCTATAGGTTAGTATATAAATTATCCTTTTAGTATACTGCAAGCATTCAGAACTATTTAATAACTGACAGTAGTGTAGAATGCAGTTCACCGTATTTTACTTATTATCTAACTTGCATTCATTGACATCTTAGCATATGATTCAAAATATAATGATTATTTAAAACTAAAACTAAAACACTGCCAAAGTGAATAACAACTCAAAAACAAACAAACAAAAAAAAAAAACACTGGACCAGACAAACAACTTGTTTAGCACTTTTGTCCTGTTTATTACAAAACTTCCTAAAGAAGTTGTGTAATAAACATGATGAAAGGGCTAAATAAGTTGTTTCTCTTGTCCAGTGTTTTTTGTTGTTGTTTTGGAATAATGATTATTTACTTTTAGACAGGAAGAAGTAACCTGGGCAGTTCTTAGAATTTTCAGAACTCCCACAGCATCACAAAAGTACTCACGACTCTAATTAAGCTGCTTCAAGCTGGTCTTTATGACAAGGACTTGCAAATGAACAGTTTATCAGCTACAATTCACATACAAATATTCAAGAGTGAATCCAAGCCACCTCTGCATTATACATCAATCCCTCAAACACTTCTAAACCACTAAAAAAAACAACAAAAAACATTTCAAAGTATGCTAAACACTAAAAATCAATTGTATTAAAAAAATAACATTTAATGATTCGGTAAGTACTATTTTTATGAGATGTTTAATATAAAGCAGGCTGACATTTTTAAAGGAAACATAGCATATAAACTTGCATTACAAGAATGACAGTTATGTGTGATCCAGCTTTAACTTGTAAAAGTGTAAGTATTATTTTAATCATTTGATAACATTCCAATAATAACTTTTATATATATAAGAAACTATATTTTTTATACTTTGTTTATAACATAGCATAACTTTCCTGGGTGCTATTGCATGTCAAGTATACTATCAGTAGCAAGCATTCAGAACTGTGTAATAACTGACAGTGGTTTAGAATGCAATTCACTGTCTTTTGCTTATTATGCAACTTGTATTCTTTGACATCTTAGCATACGATTCAAAATATTATCATTTACTTTTAAACAGGAAGAAGTAACCTGGACAGTTTTTAGAATTCTCAGAACTCCTGCAGTATCACAAAAGTGCTCATGACTCAAAATTGTTTCAAGCTGGTTTTCATGATAAGGGCTTGAAAATAAACCGTCCATCAGTTACAGTTCACACAAAAATGCTCATGAGTGAATCTAAGCCACCTCCATACCACACATCAATCCCTCAAACCCCTCCAAACTGCCAAAAAAAAAAAATCTCAAAGTATCCCAACCACTAAAAGACATTGCACTCAAAGAAATAGCATTTAATGATCCAGCAAGCACTATTTGTATGAGATGTTTAATATAAAGCAGACTGTCATTTTTAAAGGAGACATAACATATAAACTTGCATTAAAAGAATGACAGTTATATGTGATCCAGTTTTAACTTGTAAAAGTGTGAATGTTACTCTAATTAATTGATACCAGTCCAGTAGTAACTTTTATATATGTAAAAAGCTATACCTAGCTTATAACATAGCATGTCTTTCCTGGTTGCTATTGCATGTCAAGTATACTATCAGCAGCACACTACTGATCTATTTTAAGGACCCAGAATGTAACATAGCATGCCTCTTTAGTGTAATTTGTTGCATCTTGTATTATATTTAACACTACATTATTCAACTATGCCAGTATATCAGAAGGTGTGCCACCTAACATAAGTTTCATCAAAATGGCAGAATGTTTTATTACATCCTGCTCAGAGGCCCAGCATGTCTGGTTTACCAAAATTACAGATGGTTGCCATTACTGCTCTATCAAGCAGATAATGTCTGGGAAGGGATGACATAAAGGATCTAAAGCTACTTTTACCTAACATAAGTTTAAAGAAGTTTTAAATATGTTCATCCATCAATCTATTTTCTAATAACCTTCTTTATCCTTCACAGGGTTGTGGGGAAGCTGGAGTCTATCCCAGCAGCCAAGAGTTGAAAGGCTTTGAAACTAATTGTTAGTATGTCTATAGGCCAGATTCATAAATGTCTACACTAAGTGTACACTGTTCTGTGTAATCTTTCTGAGTGACTCAAAAACACAAGCAATGTTGTAGGCATGTTCTCGAATACAGAAGATGTACACTAACTGTTCACTTATGTAGGCATTAATAAATCTGGCCTTATGTGTTTTATTTTGGAGTCTGTGATATTTTTTTAATGCTCTTACAGTCTGGCATTTTTAATTTAAATGAATCTATTGAAAATCTGGCATCTGCCACTGCAGATATTCAGTCACTCTGTACTGTCCTTCCAATGACCTAGGGATTGAAACAGAACCAGCCTTGTGAAATAGGGTTTATGTTGATTGACCAACACCAGTTTCCAAGCAAGAATGCCAAAAATATTTTGCCAAAGCACTTTCACTGCAACTTAGCGTAAATCCTTTTTTTTTTTTTTTTTTTTTTTTTTTGCAGAGGTGCAAGCCCACGATACCCTCCATCTGGGTGGACACCACCCACACCCCCAAACCTAAATATACCTTTTCTGAGGTCCCACAACAATGGAAAAAAGGGAATTCTGTACTCTTGGCAAAACATTTTTACTGAAATGGGCAGCTGTCTAAACCGCCACTGACAGATTGACACTCTCCCATGAAATATACTTCTTTTTCAAATACATAAGTCAACATTATACTAGCTTAAAATTTGTTCTTTCTAATAATGTGCTTCACTTTTAAAAAATAGCTTTGCAGAAAACTGGTGTTGCTGTGAGATATTGCACCAAAAAAGGATTTATAGCTGAAAGCTTTGCTGTAATAAAGTATTGACATTCTTGGAGTTGGAATTTTTCTGTTATTCCACTTTTATTTTCTAACTTCTGGTTTATCACTACATCAGCCTTTGGTCTTAAGTTGCTGTGGAAGACACAGGGGTTCTCAGTTATGCTACCTACTTAGTAGAAGTTTAGGAAGAGTAGCACGTTTTATCCTCTGTCTTGTATTGTCTTTTCTTTTCTTTTCTTATCTTTTCCTTGGCCTCAGTGTTGATCATCAGTTCCTTCCCAGACAGTTGGCATATTCACTCCCCATCACTGGGGTGAGGGTCGACTGACAGAGTCCATCATTAAGTCAGCCATCAGAGATGCTTTAACATATGTTTCATGCTTCCCTATCAATGACATACTCCCAACAATGTGCCATGCAGTGGCTATGCAAAGTTGCAGCAAAGGGTATTCCCCTCACTTCCACAAGGAGTGTGTTATATGAGGCAGCTGTGCCCCACACCCAGAACATGAGTGATGGTTTCCCTGGTCACCACCAGGGGAAACCATTCAATGTGCCCCTAAGTGTTTACAACCCTTCCATCCACAGAATAAGTGAAAGAGCCACACACCCCTACACTCCTACCCCTCCCTGCCTGGCTCCTCCAGTTTTTGACTGCTAATCAAACCCTGGTTGTTTGAGCAACAGTCAGGACACTGTCCACTGTGCCACTGAGCCAGGCTTATCATCTATCTTTTTTTAAACACCATACTGTATGTTGCTTTAAGGCAGCCACGGTGGAGCAGCAGTTAGCGTTGTCACCTCACAGCAAGAGGTTCTCCAGTTCGATCCTCAGCTGGGGTGTCTTCTGTGCGGAGTCTGCATGTCCTCCCTGTGGTTGTGTGGGTTTCCTCCGGGTCCTCCGGTTTCCTCCCACATCCCAAAGACATGCTGTAGGTGGATTGGACACTCTATATTGGCCCTAGGCATGAGTGTGTACGTGTGTGCGTTCTGTGGAAGGTTGGGTGCCAGGCTGGCAACCTGAAACCGTAAAACTCCACTGCCAATCATGAGCAGACTGGTGATCTGCTGTGGCGACCCCTAACTGGGAAAAGCTAAAAGAAGAAGATACTGTATGTTGCTTTCATTTTATTTTTATTTTTATATTGCAGAAAGGAATAGATGCACGCTTTCTTTTAGTATTCTAGTGCCTGCTAGTGTGTATTTGAAACATAGTTTACCTTCAGTAGTGAAGTTATTCTGAAACTATTTATTTCCTAGATCTTCTGGTATCTAAGGAATTGATTAGAGATATTATGCAGACCAGTGCTTAGAAAAAGAAGGCTAGCACCTTTATTACATTAAGTAATATCTTAAAGTCTCAGTTTGTAGATATATGTGTTAATGTCCTAGTTTACAGATATATATATATATATATATATATCTATATATATATATATATATATATATATATATATATATATATATATATATATATATATGTATTGCCTTATAGTGGACAATAATATTTTGAACAACATGAAAACATTCAAAAGCATTATTTAAAAAAAATTGACGATATAATTATGCTTTTTTATTGATGAGGCTGTTTTGGAAGTGGCCAGTATGAGATGCGAGTTTTTTGCACCTTAGATGAACAAAAGGAAGGATTAGTAAGTTCATTAAGAATAACACTCAGTTTCATGATCCAGTATTTCGTAGAGATGCTGGAAGTATAAAAATGATAATTACAGATGACTGGAAAATTTAATCAGAAGTGAAAGGTGGACAGAAATGTAATGTAATGCTTAAATTTGTTTATAAAAGTGCACAATGTAATAAAAAAAAACTTAATTGAGTAAATCATCTGAGCAGACAATATACATTGTCTGCCAAGCATAGTATATGTTCCTGTTCTGAATGTCCAAATTGTAAACACAGAATGACATCTGCTGGCTCATATATATACCCTGTAACTAAGCATATGCAGACTTCTAGAGGTTATTCTGACTATAATACAAAAAATATAATTTATGTGACCTTAAGTTTAAATTGTTCAGTTTCAGGACAAGAAAGGTGCATAAGAGAGAATGTGTGAGCATTTATACTACATGAAAAACAAAAATGAAACATAGAAAAACATAGAAAAAACGTTATATAAGCACAAGTTAAGCTGCTAATAATTAATGTTTTAGATTTCGTGATTTAGAAAAAAGGTGTTTTATCTTAAGTGATCTAAATAAAATGCAGGAAATGAAGAGATTTCTGCAGCAGCTACTGTTTAACGCAAACTATCACCTTGGAATAAATGAAGTTATTAGCTTGAAGTCACTTTTCAAAGCTAAGTACTTAAACCATTAATACATATATATATATATATATATATATATATATATATATATATATATATATAAAGAGAGAGAGAGAGAGTGGTATACCATCTTGAGGAATTTCACACAGTCTTTTGGAAGTATATGATACAGAAGTACTTTTGTCAAATAAAAAATATTAAATCCGCACAGTCTTAATGCTAAACACCTTGTTTTGTTTTTATTTTTTTCTATTTTTTCTTATTTTCCTATTGTTATTTTATTATCTATTATACCAATGATCTCCACTAAATCATTGTTGATGAAGGGATAACCTATAGCCTTAGCAGTTTATCCATGAAGACAAAGCCCAAGTGGTTCAATATCACAGATATCGGGTAATTCCACTATCAACCATTTGGCTTTTTCCCGGTTAGGGGTCGCCACAGCAGATCATCTGTCCACTCATGATTGGCAGTGGAGTTTTACGGTGTCGAGTTGCCAGCCCAGCGCCCAACCTTCCACAGAAGGCATACACATGCACACACTCACACCTAGGGCCAATTTAGAGTGTCCAATCCACCTACTGCATGTCTTTGGGATGTGGGAGGAAACTGGATCACCTTGGAGGAAACCCACGCGACCACAGGGGGGACATGCAGACTCTGCACAGAAGACACCCCAGCCGAGAATCGAACCAGAGAACCTCTTGCTGTGAGGCGGCAACGCTAACCTCTGCACCACCGTGGCCGCCCATCATCCATGAATGAAGAGTAACTTTTAATATTGTACATTGTAGTTATTTTCAAAAGAAATGTTTTTTATCATTTTCATATAACTCCATTGGGTAACAGTCTCTTTACTGTTTTAATCTCTGTATGTTTAAATGATTATGCTAAGATGTCTATGATACGTATACTACATATACATCATATCTCATGCATTGATGCATATGCAGGAAGCTGGTTTAGTTTACTTGTTGCTCCTGAATGTTATCTCAAACTAAAATTTCTGTTATAAGTTTTAATAAAGTTAACTGTACATACTGGAATAGTGCAGTGAGGTTCAGTGAAGTAATAGGTAAGGGATGTAAACTTGCCACTCACAATGTGTTGACATTAGGTTTAAATTTGGTTTCTCTCTAAGCTAAATAATTCTTTATGTGTGGGAGTCATGGTTTACTGATGCGAAAAAGACTTGAATTAGGTAACTTGATTGTCAATTTGTAGTGCTGCTGAAATGGACCATAATAATCATAAGATATCACAGAATGCCAGAACAATCTCAGATCTAGAATGGTAGGTACAGTTCCTTCACTGGACCTCCTGGAACACTTAAGTAAAATTCATGTAAAAAAAACTCTATAACCTGTCTGCATGGGTTAGTGAATAATGATATCTTACAATGCTGCCAAAACTACTTTAATATGGTCCTCTAGACCATCGAATCCTACCCAGTTCCAGAATATAAGGAATATAGTGAGCAATATCAACTGGTCTTAATTATTCTCAGTCACTCAGCCAGACCTCTTCTATCTTATTTTATTAACCAACTTGCATCAATACAGGATCTAATATTCCCTCAGATTCAAAGAAGTGTTAGAGTACAAATCTTTCCTTGGCTCACTACTCATGTTTAATGAGACAACACAATTTAGCAAAATGAAAAATATGCCTAAACACACATATTTATGCCAAACATATCAGGAATGTAGATAAAGCTGCTGATTTTTTACAAGCTCAGCAAAACCCACCAGCCTCAGAAATAAGAAAACTGACAAGCAATTTTGGAATGAAATCATTTCAATGACCAATCTCAACATTGATGAAACTAGTACTCTAGCTGGAACTTCCAAACTATGTCTACTACACACTTACAAATTCCCCCACTCCTCACTCCCACTGGAGTAAATCTCTAGGTCCACATCTTCCAAAGTTCTTTCAATAGTGTATCGAAACTCATTATAATCTGATAACAAACTGGTAGCAAGAATGAAATTAGCTATATCTTGCAATGTTAACAATGGCAAACGCTTTAACTGACAAAACTTGTATTCATATTTCAATATTTTTCTTACAACAAGAATTTCCCATCTCCCTTTAAGCATGCTGTTATTCTATTCATACCCAATGTTTTTTTTCTCCATCCTCTACTGAGATTTTTATACCAATATATATTATTTGCTCAATAACAAAACTTTTTTGAGAAACTAGTCTATGAGCAAACACAACCCCATTAACAAATGTGCTTTGCTCTGCTGTACAACATGGTTTTCTTGAGAATTTCAATACCATATTATACCAGTAGCCTCTTTAGTTTCTCCAAGTCTTTTGGGTTTCTAATACCATGACAGGAATGGACCCAGTTACTAAGTCAAAGTATGATTAAAGCTCATGAAATTAGTATTGTTTCAATCTTTGATGTTAGCTAAAAGTGCTCTTCACAGCACCCGCAGTCTGCCCATAACTGACTCCTTTTGCATTTCATACAGAGCTATATGCATTGGCAGCATATCTAAATAAGACTGCAAATTCCTTTTTATGAGACCCATTGCTCCTACTACTATTGGAAATGTCTGGGTATCCTTCTTCCAGACTGCCCTCATTTCTACCTGCAAATCCTGGCATTTTATGACATCATGTTTCTCTGTACATAAAACACTGTAATCACTGGGTATACCACTTTTAATGATGAATACTAGTTTTGTCTTCTTTTTATGGACTACTATATCTGTTTTTCCTCACATCTGTTTTTGACCTGTTGGTAATGGGTATTCCCATGTGATATAAACTTCATTATTTTTAATAATATTTTGTGGCTTAAGTTCCTAATTCTTCTCCGCTACTTCAGTATTGTAATGTTTGCATAACCCAAAATGAAACAGCCTTGACACATTATTATGCCTTTCAGTATGCAGGCCATCTGCCATTAGTGTACCACACCCAGCAACAAGATGCATGACTGTTTCCAATTCTGTTGTACAAAACCTGCATATGTCCATTTCTATGACATGTTCAATGGACTTTATAAACCAACATGTATGTAGTCCACTATCCTGGGCTGTCAATACTATCCTTTAGTCTTTTGGTTTAAATTCACCTCTCCTTAGCCATTCCTGTATCAGATCCTGATCGACATGAGGTTGTTCCTGGAGCTTTTGGTACTCGGAACTATATTTATGCCTTTTCCTCATTTCTTGCATTTTCATCTGATCCTTCACCTTATATTCTTTCTTTTGTTATTTTTTTTTTTGTTTTTTTTGTTTTCTTTTTTTTCTTGTTTGGCAAATTAAGTTGCTGTCTGATTTTTGTCTACTTCTGGTTTGATTTCCATTCCCACCTGACACCAATATGCTTCTCTAAACTAAGCAGGGAACTCATCTTAGACTTATTCTTATGGTTTAAAATTTCACTATGTTTGGATCTTGTCAGGTCAGCAGATATGTATACCCTCCTATGACTCTACATAGAGCTATACATGTAATCTATTTTGAAGAGTCCCAGACCTCCTTCAGAATGGGTAATACATAATTTTGGTATACACTGATTTTTATAAATAATTTGATAGGCATGAGACATTTTTTTCTTGTTTTCCTGTTCAACTGATCCAGTACCTTTTGGGACCAGTCAGACACCCCCACAACTATAAGCTAGAACATGAAGACCAAATTGGTTTAAAACTTGAACTTTCTTCCTAGATGTCAGAGCTGTTTTCAGTATTAATTTTAGTCATCTAAAATATTCCTTCCTAAGTTTTGTTTGCATTTTTTCATGTTTTATCGTTGATCCTTCAATTCCCACATCAGGTCTCTTTATATCACATTCCTGTCCCAGACTGATATTTTCTTGGTGCTGCAGCTTTCCCACTTTAAAGGTTGTTTTTGCACATTTATTAAGACCAAATGTCATTCTAATATCATCTGAGAAAGTTTTGACCACTTGCAGTTGTGCTTTCAGTTCCTCATCTGATGAAATTATTCACAAAAAGAAAATAAGTCCTTACACGTTGTTGTTTTCTGGAAGACAAATTATAATTATGATCTAATCCATTAAGTAGACAGCTTAATGAGCTAAGGGCAAGGCAAAAGAGAAGAAGTGACAAAGAGTCACCCTAGAATATCCCCCTTTGAATTTTTATCCCTGGGATAAAAGCCTTTTAGTAGCATTGCCGCCTTACAGCAAGAGGTTCTCCAGTTTGATTCTTGGCTGGGGTGCCTTCTGTGCAGAGTCTGCATGTCCTCCCAGTGGTCACGTGGGTTTCCTCTGGGTGCTCTGGTTTCCTCCCACATCCCAATGACTTGCTGTAGGTGGATTGAACACTCTAAATTGGCCCTAGGTGTGAGTGTGTGCCTTCTGTGGAAGGTTGGGCTCTGGGCTGTCAACTCAACACCGTAAAACTCCACTGCCAATCATAAGCAGACAGGTGATCCGCTGTGGTGACCCCTAACTGGGAACAGCTGAAAGAAGAAGAAGAAGAAGCTGCAGAGAGGTTTGCCACTGTTGCAAATGAAATCAATCAATATAGGGTGTATCTTATACATCTGTCAGCACTCCTTTATCCATTAATGTAGGATGCTAGCAAATGCTTTTTTTGTAGTCTATCTATGCCATACTTAGGTTTTCATTCTTTTTACAATTCTCCATTATGACTTTATTTAACAGCAAATGGTCTTTTGTTCCATATGACTTTCTTTTATTTCCCTTTTGTTCTATTGCCATGATTGAGTTTTCTTCTAAATTACTACCAACTCTTATCGGTATTATTTCCAGTATATAGTTTTACATAGTCGGAAAGCCAGCTATTGGTCTATAGTTTCTAGGATGGCTTGTTGGAGTATTGTTTTTTCCACTGTTAACCAGCTTGGTGTCTGTTCGGGATGCACATCATGTAAAGATGTTAATGCTTTTAGGTACTGCATCTGGTCGTGGGGACTTCCAGTTAGGAGCTTTAATTAATGTTGTTTCAATTTCTCTGCTTGTTACTACTGTTTCTTTTACATTTTCATTCCATTCAGTATCTGTGTTACATTCCACAGGGTCTTCATAGATATTTCTCCAAAATGTGTCTATTTCTTTTTTTTTTTTTTTGGAGGTATTTCTATTCCTTTTGTCGTATTTGCCAGTTCTCTATAAAACTTTAAACTTTTCTGGGTCATCAATGAATTGCTTATTTTGTACTTTTCCTTTATATCTATCTGCATATCTTCTAGGTTTTTCTGCCTGAGCTGATATCTTTACCTTATTATTTGTAATAGTGTACAATAGATCCTTGTCTGTTCTGATACTGCATGTTGCTTTTATCAGGTCTATCTTTCTTTCTTGTCTTAATTGCTCTATAGTTTTCTCTATTCATTACTTCCATGATGGCATTTGATTTCTTCCTTTCCCTTATTGCCCTGTATTTTTGTGGTAAGACTTTATCTGTTATTAACTTAGCTGCACAGTAATACAGCCCATTTACTTCTGTTGCATCACATGAAGTTCTGTGAATAATCTTGATTAATGTGTTTATCTATTTTATCAAACTTCTAACATTTTGGGTCTTACTGACTTTCTGTTATCTATATTTTTCATTGATCTTAATATGACTATCCATCTCTATTAAATCAAGCGACTCGTCCCTTAGATCTTTTTTTTCTAAACTAAGGGCACATTCTTTGTTCTCTGTTTCCAGTGGTAATTCTACAGAACATTGCAGAACATTTTCCTCTGACATATTCTCTTCAGTTTCATCCTGTGTCATCCTTTGCTCTTTCATATGGGAACTCACTGGCCAATTACTCCACAACATTGACTGCATCAGAGTTGCCATTGTTTCCTGCTCCTTCCCTTGCTTTGCAACTCCAAATGAACTTTTGGACTGGTTTCCTACTGAAGGCTCCAAAGTATCTTCATATGGCAACTGATCAGATGCTTCCTGTTCCAGCAGTTTTTCTTTAATTTGGGGATTCATTGTTCTATCATGCTATAATGTTGCTAGAGTTGGATTTTCTATACTAAATCCTTCACTTCACAGGTAATCCATAGCTTCAGTTTCTATTTCTTTAATGCCTCCATTACTATTCTTTTTTTTCCAGCTTTCCCACTTTATGATCTTATTTTTTGTATTATGAATTTTTCCATATTTAGGTGCCTTTGTCTGTATTTCTCTTCAAATATCTTTGGAGTTGTTTTTTTTTTTTTTTTTTTTTTTGATTAGTTTGGCTTTCTCCTTTCCATAAATATTGCACCATATCAGATCTCTCTTTTTTCCCATGTCAATGTTTTTATATACATTTCAAAAATCTCTAGATTTTGTTCTTTATATTTTCACACTTCCTTAGTCTCTTATTTATGTAAATTATCCAAGGTTTCTTTGTCTATATGTTTTTCATGAATCTGTTGTATTAATGAATGTTATTTTGCATTTGAAACGTTTGACAGTTTTTGTTATGCAAGTATCATTCTTTTCTCTAATTTCTCAATATTTTTGTAAAACTTCTATCCAGGAATTCTGGGCTTCTTGCATAATAGTAACAATACATAATTTATTTCTTATCCTCAGCAGTCCACATTGTCATCTTCATGGCTCTTTTTTGGCTTGTCAGTTTTTGTGGGTTTTATGGGCTACTATGTCCTTCTACAAGAGGGAGCCATCCTTCCCATGAGCCCAGCCTAACACCATTGTAGGAATGTTTTATTGTCTTGAGGATTTTACAGTGTTATTTTTTCCAGTCCTGGAACATTTGTGCCTACCAGGACAGGACATTTTTTATGTTGGGACTTGTGCACCCAGCTGTCTTTTTACTTTTTAACCTAGTCCTGTCCATGATATATGCTATATAAGATTCAGTCTATATATCAGTGTTGTCTTGGTGACATTTTGCAAAAACAGGGTCCACCTCATAAAGGTACTCCCCAAGACTTGAGGATGAATTCAGTTCCAGCAATATTACTCTCCTTTGCTTGCTGATTTTGGGGTCTATATTAGAACACCGAATGTTCAAAATTTTGAGTGTTCTAATATGGACCCGTTTTCAGCAAACGCTGAAAATATCGAAGAAACAGAAAACTGAATTTTTTCCTAGGGAAATAATTTGGTTGTTCATTTCTGTTGTTTTGGTATTTTCAGTACTGTGGTGGAAAGTTATGGGTCGGGTTCAGGTAAGTGTGCAATTGAGTGGACGTGAGGGTTAGGGTGGATTAGGTGAGTTAGGGTTAGGGCGCGGGTCAGGTAAGTGTGCGATTGTGTGGATGTGAGGGTTAGGGCAGGGTAGGTGAATTAGGGTTAGGGCATGTGTGAGGTGACTGCGCGATAGTGACGGACCTTAGGGTTAGGGTTTGGGTTAAGGTAAGTGGATAGTTAGTGGTGTATGTGTAGTTTAGTGTAGGGTTAGGTGTAAGAGTTTAGGTGTATGTGTGTGGATTGCTGTTTGTTTGGTGTGCTTGTGTTGTGTGTATGTGTTTTGGAACAGCAAATTTTTTCCCTAGGAAAAAATCTGCTGTTCTGAATGTTCGATGTTTTAAATTTTCGATTCATAGGGTTCGTTATTAGAATACTCTACATTTTGAATGTTCGGTGTTCTAATATAAACCCTGATTTTATCATCTCTCCATTCAGACAGTATCTCTGTATACTATAAATGATGCTGTTTTAAATAACATGATCAGTGGCTGCTCACAGCCAGATTATTATTCAATATGACATGAGCATTTGAAATGTGGGGTACAAGGTCTCAGTACTGGGCCTTTGTTGTTGTTAGCTTTGTTAATGACTTTATCATTGACATACCCCACTTAAGTTCATTATATCCTCCTATTAAACACATGCACAACTGTCTCTCCTTGTTACACTCAAACTACAATCAGACTTTAACAAATTATTGTACTGGACACATAAATGCAAACTAAAATTTAACAAAAAATCTGTAATATGTTTTGAACATCAAAAAGATTAAGTGAAGCAAACCAAATAAGAACTTCCTTAGGCAATGTTATTCATCATACTAAAAGATACTTGGGCTTAATTCTGGACTCTGCTCTATCCTTTAAAGGTCACACTGAAATAACTGTATGAAGAACCTTATACCAATTACATAAAAGCTACAAATTGGCTCTGCTACTCTCCCGTTACTCTACTAGCCCTAGCCAAAAACATCCATCTCCCTAAATTAGAATATGGCCTCATCATCTCTCAACATTCCATCCAGAACGCACACATCCTGCAAACAGAAGTTAATAAAAACTGTCGTATTGCTCTCCTTGTTAATATTTCACCATTCATTGTCCAGGCTGCCAGTAACAAGTACAGGAATTCTTGTCTTAAGTACAATACCCTTCAAAATTCCCAGACTGCACTATTGTCCTGTTGCTTACACAAGACAGTAAATTAAAGCCACCAAATTTCCCCTGTGAATTTTTGATAAGAATTGTCTAACACTTTACAGACCTTTTGTAAATGCAACAGAGGAAAGAACATTTAAAAAGATAGTCCCTGCTACCTGTAAACTAAAACACTTACATAGCCTAGAAACATTAAATTCATTCAAAGCCAAATTAAAAGAACATATTTTGTCAAGAAAACATTTGCAAATGTTTCAGAAACAATGATTAATGGAATTACCAGATATGTGCCATCAGTTTTATCTTAAAAGCCATTTATATGCTGATGCATCTAATGCATACTTCTAAATTCAGTTTTTCTAGTAATCTACATTTTCTTGCAACATTCCCAAAACCCTTTCAGATCAACCTGACAATCTTCCTATTTGTATATATTGTATATAGCTCTAATAGTGAACTCTGTTTATATTGCATTTGATTACATTGTTTGCAAAGACATACATTGTATACTTCTTTTCTGTACTACACACTCCTGGGATTCAATAAACTCTGAGTAGGCATCACGTAAAGCCTACACAGAGTTTACATGTGTGCACAGTGATGTGCAGTGACCAGCAGTGCTCATTGCATATTCATGCCGCTCACCGCGTTTAAACGTAAATAAGAGAGGTTTCATGGCTGGGAATAGTCTTGCCAGCCAGGAAACTGTAAAGCAAACACAGACAGAAATCCTGTTTAATTCAGAGCACTGAAGGTCCGCGGTTTTGTGGGGAATGCCACAATAATCACTAGGGCTTAACAGATAACTCTCAATCTCTTAGTGCAAGACATCTGGACAAAGGCCAACATAATGGGGGACAATGACCCAGATATAAGGACATATTTGACATATTTGCTTCTTAAAGATGTGCTAGAATAACCAGTGGTTTGTGTTAATATACATGTTCTGAAGGATTTGAAGTATGAAACTCAAATGTATGTAATTATTGAGTCACATCATTCCTGAGATCATATCAGTGATATGGCAGAAAACCACAAATTTGATAAGGAACACACCAAAAGATATAAAGGCCAAAAATCTGGACAGTTCTGTGAAAATCTGGGCAGTTGAGAGGTATGATTAAGTATTTGGCCCAAACAGTACAGGACAGTGTATCTACAGTGCAGATTATTGTGAAATCCCATTCCTGGCATTTTGTACTGAAGCTGTGTAAATGATCTGTAAGGGTACATGGACTGCCATGTAAAATAAACACTCAGGGAAAGTGTGTGTTTATTGAATAGGGACACAAAGATAAATTGTAAGAATGAACACAGGGAAAGAGGACAGGTGAAACAAGCTAATGTACAGCATCATCTTCTGATAAGGGCATGTCAATGGAACATGGTTGTAGCAGCAACATCAATCCCATATCAATCTGGTACAACAGGGACTGTACAGGGAAAATGTGTATTCTGTAACTGTCAACACAAGGTGACATAATAATGTGGAGAATGTCTATGTGAGATAAACATCCTTACATGAATAATGCATAGGACATCTATCAGGGATGTTACATACAATTGGGGTAGGGTGCATATTACAAAGCTGTACAAACTGATTTGCCTGAATATGAGTGTAATCTCAATAGAGGTCTCCAGTAAGTGGGGCACAGGTAAAGTCTCATGGACAACATTAAAAGTAGTAAGGACAATGATGGACAATATCAGAATAATACCACCAGTAATCCCATGCCTCTGACATAACATATGGGATTTAGAGTGATCAGAGATGATTCTGCACAAACACACTTCTGCATGTATTATGATACGTCCGCATTTAATGAGGGTAATCATGCACACTGTCCTGGCACTATAACATCTGCTGGAGGTATTAGGAGTAACATTGCTATGACCTGTATACAACATTATGATCAATACAGGATAGTTGAGTGGTGTGCATGTCATATACATACACACACACACACACACACATATATATATATATATATAGAGAGAGAGAGAGAGCACAAACCACACTGTCATGAATGTTACCCAAGCCATTAATGCTGTCAAATAACTATGTACGTAATGTGTGCATCACCAGAACAGGCAGCACACATGCATCTGGTGTAACAACATGATGGGGGTTCTGTGCCATCAGACAGTAATGTTTATACTACAAAAAGAATACGTATGTATGGCCAATAAGATGTGTGACAGCTCACTGTGACAAAGGTGGTACACTTTAGTTACACATCACTGGAAGATGTGTATGGAGGTACATGAAGAAGGGTGCATTGTACTCAATTTTTGGTGTGATTAAGGCTGTAAACTATGGAGGTATTATGGCCTCTCATGTGGATGTCCTTCACATAATCAGTAGATGTTTTTACATACAAGGGAGTAGTCAGTACTGTGACCACATGCTGGTGGATGTTTACTTACCATCTACCCCAGGACACAGGTCACATACTTATTGGTTTGATTATAGGGTGTGATGTCTACATTATACTTGGGGTGTGTGCTTGTTTTCCTGATGTAACAAATCCCCTCATGCTTTCTTGTCATTGCAGGTATTGTCAAAGCTGTGTCAGTAATCTTTGGTGCATGTTGATACTGTTTGTATTATTCTAATATTACAGTTGGAGACAATGATGGCCCACAGTCTGTAGTCCTTCAGGCAGCTGTTTGGACACAGGATGTGTATGTCATCTGTGATGCCCATCACTTAAATATTGGAGAGGAAAGGACCTAGCAGATAGGTCACTTCACACGTCAACATATTTAGATGCCATGTATGTGATACACTTGTCTACCAACTTGGTGATATAGGTGTATATGGCCACATCTGACAGTGCTGAGTGAATACCTCAGTGTGGATTTGTGTCAAACGCCTTGGGCTTGTCAAGTTCAAAAGGCTAATAGTGTTGTCATCATTCATGTCCTCGATGACCTCTTTGAGGACATCTAACAGATGTAGCAGACATAATGTAGCATTAACAACTCACACAGGTCTGTTGCACACAGCTGGGATATCAGTAGTGTCCATTTAGAAAAGGTCCATGATGACATGTTGGTCTACCTCACATATGAGGAGAGTCAGGATGTGTCTATACATGCATGCATCGAGTGCTGTTCTCCTCAACCCACATGGATGCATGTTGAAAACACCCTTCTACATCAACATAGTCTGTGTGGAGAGTGTGTTGATGTGTGTATTCAACTGTGTCAGGAAGGTGTATGTGATGAGTCATATGATAGGTGATCTGTGATGTTGTCACAGCTCATTGATTCTGTGGGATAGGCCTGAATGAAGGTAAGACAGTGTGTACTAGCTATCCTCAACTGGTCTAGTGTTTGATCACAATCCCCCACACAGGGATCATTAAGAAACTCTCCCATCTGGGGATTAAACCTCATGTCACTAGATGGGTAATCAAATGGCTCACTGACAGAACACATACTGTGAAAGTTGGCGAATCAAACTATACCAGTAGAGCTGTCACCACTGGTATATGCAGGGATCTGTGCTTGGCCCTTTACTGTTTAGAATATATTTCTCGACAGTTCAGGCTGAATAATGTATATGGCCATTGGCTTGCCAGAGCCATAGCCTGAAGTTAAATGCCAAAAAATGTATTTTCATACCCTTCGGGAAAAACAAGGTAACCCCAAGCTACCATATAGGTGGCAATCCACTAAGCACAGAAGAGGTTATCAGGGACCTGGGGACCCAGGTTGACAGTGGCCTTTCTTTTGACACTCACGTTGCTAAAGTGGTTAGAAAGACCTTCTACATTGCCCACCTGATCATGAAGGGATTCACATCCAGATCTAGTGAGGTCATTGTTCCCCTGTACTCTTCACTTATCAGACCAATGATCGAGTACAATGCCCCATTCGGGATGTATCTCACCCGACATCTGCAGCAATTGGAGAGACCCCAAAAGTTCCTCACCAAAAGGATAAAGGGACTCCAAAATCTGTCATATGCTGCCAGATTGAAGAAACTCCAGCTCTATTCAGTCGCATACCGTCTGCTCAGAGGTGACATGTGCCTGACATACAAGGCCATGTCCAACCCGGAATTAATGGACATGCTCCACCTCAAAAAATCCAAATCCACCAAAACCACTAGAGCAAGCAACTTAAACCTTAGCACGGATATAAATAGGACGTGCTGGAGGGATAGATTTATCACTCAGAGACTCCCTATGCTGTAGAATAAAATCCCGGTCCATGTGAGGCAGAGCACCTCGCTGGCTCTGTTCAAGAGAAATCTTGACCTGTGGATGGGAGATCGTAGGTTTACCCCGGGAATCATCTCTGTGTCACTGCTGGACAGAAGCACAACAAACTAATGGGCACAGTATTTTTTTCATACAAGGGGTGGCGTAAGCCACAAATCTTTGGGCTAGGCTTATAAATGCCTTAGGGCAGATAGCCTAGTATAAACCTATGAACCTATGAACCTATGAACTTTTGCTCATTCTTGCATACCGGGTGCAATCATTGAGTCCACCTATGATGATAACATACTACAGGAGTGTCTAACAGACAAATGATTGGTGACAAAGCTACATGGTCTACAAATGAATACAAACGTGCCTTTATTTTGGCCTTCTGCAAAGTGGAATTCCTTGTTAATTACACCATTGACATCAGTCCCACTATGCTGAAACCCAGTGATGCAAACACTGAGAACCAACATACATAGCACTCTGAACTTCAACCACCAAGTGTCCACACTGGTACTGAAAGCATATGTTGTGCACATCATAAGTCATGCCATCATATTCAGATCTCATGATTATATTACAGCACTGTACTTGAACCTCATCAGAACACTAATATAGAGTATAATGCTCCCTTTTGCATGTACCTCACCAGACACATGCAGAAAATGCAGAGACCACATGGCTTACTCACCAATAAAACACAATGCATACAAACCATGCCATTATGTATGTGGATAGCAAGAAATCCATGTCACTGTTATCTGTATAATATAGGATGAGGTGACTTCTGCCTAGCCTGCAGGACAGACTCTGACCCTGCCTTAGTGGAAATAGTGCACATATACACATCAAATATAGCTGTTGACAACAGCATTGTCTGGTGAGGAGAATATGGCAGTATCAATGTCCCATAAACTGGTATAAAACTCTCTCTATAATGTCAAGCAAGTGCACACACGTACCCCAGTTGACTGCAGTGAAAATAGAACCCCTACCTATCTAAGTACACAGACTACAGAACTCTGTATTTAAGGCACATACAACAGCTCAAGTCTGACTTGGAGTGACTCAGACAACACTTTACAGATGATGGCATTGTCAGTATCTGATGAGGAGAATATCACAATAACAGTGTCCCACATGCTGGTGTAAAAGGGTCTCTGTAATGTCAAGCAAGTGCACACACACACACACACACACACACACACACACATATACACACACACACACACACACACACACACACACACACCAGTTGACTGCAGTGAAAACAGAACCCCTGCCTAAGTACACAGACTACAGAACTCAGTACTTTACACAAGCACCACAGAAAAGTCTGACTTTTACAAGACTGCAGGTCATCTTATAGTGGATGACTTCAGCAGGGCAGAAGATGTTGGGAAGCCTGTATGAAATGGATGTGTAGGCATGTGCAAGTATAAAAATACTGTCAATCCATGGGATTGGAGGAGTAACTGTTGTGACAGTCCCTACTCTGTGCCAGTAATTAAGGAGCCTCAGTCCTCACCACTGACACCAGTGAGGGATGGCCACTAGGAACAAAAATGGATACACACAGTATTTTCCGATGCAGCTCTCAGCAGCAAGCACAATTTTCCTTAAGAGCACACAGGGAGCATCCTCCAGACCTGGAGCTGAACTCTCTATCTCCCTCTAGGCCGCAAACAAGACTTCAGACTGACTACTGTGGAGCTCTTTGTCCCTGTTCCAAGTAGCTGACATACACACTTGCATATTTGATTTTTACACACACACACACACACACACACACACACACACACACACACACACACACACACACACACACACACACACACACACAGACACACACCTGGAAAATGCTGGCACACATTTAACAGCTGTGCCCCCTCTGCCCAAACTATAAGGTAATTACGCTGCCACCAATCAGCTACTCTAAAGCTCTTACAAAGGTACAAAATTATACTGAGTAAAAGTAATACTAATATAAATGGTAGACGTTGACCAATGCAGAAAGGCTTTGAGGTGTGGCCTTAAGATCTTAAAAGTATTCTTCTTTAACATCTTAAGATGTTAAAAGCATTCTCTAAAAGACCAGTCACAGTGAAAGGTATAGAAATACTTAATAATACATAATAAAATAGAAAATATGAGAATATTGAATATCTAGTTACACTAAACACCAGTGTTTCAATCACAGGAGATATAAAAAAATAACACAGTTGGATAGATTCACACAGATGCAGAAAAACAATACTTAACTAATCTCTATTCCCTTATTACTTACTAAAGCAAGACAAGATGAAGTGTGTTGAGTTGCTTACCGCAGCAAGGCAAGATGAGGTGTATGGTTGTGTGAGATACATGTGAGAGATCTTTCCTGCCAGGTTGCAAAAAACAAAGTGCTGCTGCTATATTTCCATCATATCTCTCACTAATATCGAAACAATCATTTCAGTGCTGGTTATAGAATGACATCATATCTGGTCACCTGACTCTGGTACAATATACACCCACAGTTTTGCAAACATCTGTTGCAGCATCTGAAAGCTATAAAACAATTTCAAAAACTTCTACCTTTCCAGGATAGCAATTAGTTCGCCCCTAAGGACAATACAATAGGATTCCTAGTCCTGGTTTGCCCAGACATTTCTGTCTCTGGCTGCAATCAGACTTTTAAGATAACATCTTTATGGCTTAAACCAATCCATTTAATTTTCAGCCTATTTTTCAAAATTAGCTGGACTGAGATTAATCTCTTCCCTTTTAGAATTCTGTGTTAAAACATATACATTTAATCAGCTATAATAATACTGTCTGGCATACATGCATATCTCTTTTCTGTCCATCAGGACCCACTGCTGATGCATTTTTAACACAAGCAACTTTACAAATACATTTTTAACATAAGCATCCGTACGTGATCAAATGACATAACATTCTTTACAAAACTCCAGCTAGCTATGCTGTCATAAGTTACACATGCACTGCCCGACTCTCCCTGGCAAAGATGGCACTACCTGATATCATCACATCTTTAGGATACACAGTTGTGCTCTTCTGGCTAGACACACCCACACACACACACACACACACACACACACACACACACACACACACACACACACACAAAGTTAACTGCAGTGAGAACAGAAACTCTACCTAAGTACACATACTACAGCACTCAATACTTTACACAAGCACCACTGCACAAATGTGACTTTTACAAGACTGCAGGTCAACTTATAGTGGGTGGTATAAGCAGGGCTTGTTGAAGAGAAGATGTTAGGAGGCTTGCATGAAATGGATGAGTAGGCATGTGCAAGTATCAAAATACTGTTAATTCATGTGATTGGAGTGGTAATTGTAGGATACACACCTGCTCTTCTGGCTAGATAGACACACGTGCACACACACACACACACACACACACACACACACACACACACACACAGACACACACACACACACACACACACACACACACACACACACACACACACACACACACAGTTGACTACAGTGAAAACATAACCCTAAGTATACATACTACAGAACTCAGTACTTTACCCAAGCTCCACAGCACGTCCGACTTTTACAAGACTGCAATTCAACTTATAGTGGATGACATCAGCAGGGCATGTTGGAGAGAAGATGTTGGAAGGCCTGCAAGAAATGGATGTGTAGACATGTGCAAGTATTAAAATACTGTCAATCCATGCGATTGGAGTGGTAACTGTAGGATACACACTTCTGCTCTTCTGGCTAGACACACACACACACACACACACACACACACACACACACACACACACACACACACACACAATTACACACACACACACACACACAGAGCTGACTGCAGTGAAAACAGAATTATTGCCTATTTAAGTACACAGACTATAAAACTCAGTTATTCACTCAAGTGCCACATCACAAGTCTGACTTTTACAAGACTGCAGGTCAACTTATAGTGGATGACATCAGCAGAGCATGTTGGGGAGAAGATTTTGGGAGGCTGGCATGAAATGGATGTGTAGGCATGTGCAAATATCAAAACATTGTCAAGCCATGGGATTGGAGGAGTAACTGTAGGATTTCTGCTCTTCTGGCTAGACAAAACACATGCACACATACACACACAGTTGACTGCACTAAGAACAGAAGTCCTATCTATCCATGTACACAGACTACATAACTCAGTACTTTACATAAGTGCCACAGCACAAGTCTGACTTTTACAAGACTGCAGGTCAACTTATAGTGGATAACATCAGCAGGACATGTTAGAGAGAAGATGTTGGGGGGGGTCTGCATGAAATGGATGTATACGCATGTACAAGTATCAAAATACTGTCAATCCATGGGATTGGAGTGGTAACTGTAGGATACACACTTCTGTTTTTCTGACTAGTCTCACACACACACACACACATACATACACACACACACACACACACACACACACACACACACACACACACACACACACACACACACACACACACACACATTTGACTGCAGTGAGAACAGAACCCCTACCTAAGTAAACAGACTATAGAACTCAGTACTTTACACAAGCACCATGGCACAAGTCTGACATTTACAAGACTGCAGGTCAACTTATAGTGGACGATATCAGCAGGACATGCTGAAAAGAAGATGTTGGGAGGCTGGCATAGGTCCATAGCTTTATAGGTGGTTACTAGGCTAATGACCCTAGTGTGTTTACAAGCCTAGTTATGTAAAAACACAAGTACCCTTATTGAGCATAGTTAGATGGTCATTGCTAGCAGAACAATTTTGTGATCAGCACTAATTGGCCTTGTCCATGAGGGACATAAGTGCCACCCCAGGGAGGACTTTACAATTACCCATCCAGTGTCAAGTTTACTCTTGTATAAGATCATTGAGAAGCACTGCTTCACACGCAGGGACCCTATTACAGAGAAGCTGCAATTGCTGGGATATATATCTGTCTCCCCAGCATGCTCTGTTTATGTCACAGACTAGGCTGAGATCCCTGTAGCAAGTTAGTCTTGTCCCATTTGATTTGCAGATGTCCAGCGTTTCCAGTAGGGCAGGCTGTGAGACTACTCTTTAGGTCAGGCATAAGTCACCACTCAGCAGCCTGCATGATACTGAGTACACTGACAGGTCTTCCAGTCTTTCCATGTATGTCATGTTTTGAAGGCCTTAGATTCCCCATTTCACAAGCCTCTGTATTTTCTCCAGTTGCTGCAGGTGTCTGGTGAGGTACAGACAAAAGCGAGCATTGTACTCAATTGGTGGTCTGATAAGAGTAGAGTACAGCAGAGCTATGACATCCCTGGTCTTGGCTATGATGGCCTTATTTATGAGTGCACAGTGTCGAATGTGTGTCTCACCACTATGGACACATAGTTATTCAAGTGTAGATTGCTGTCAACATGTGCTCCCAGTACTCGCAGTACTGTGTTTCAGCTTAGAAGGGTGCTATGTATATCATAATTAGCAGGGGCCAAAGGGGACAATGAGGCATTTTTGGCTTTAAAGTTCAGTCCGTGAGCTTGGCACTAATCATTTGTCTATGTCAGCACATTCTGTAATATGTTAATATAGTTGGGGGACTCTGTATGACTGCATCCAGTTGACAGTCATCTGCAAACTTGGTCAAATACAGGCCATCTACCTTTGCCTGGACTTCAGATAAATAGTTTACAATCAGGTGACAGCCTGGCACAGACCCCTGTGGTATTCCACTGATAAGTTGTTTAAGGTGGAGGTGCAGTCCCCAACTTTGACAGCATATGTTCTCTTGGGGAGCCAGTTAGCTATCCATCTAGTAATGTATGAGATAATCCCCAGAAGGGAGATTTGCCCTATGATACTTGAATGGGGGATATTGTCAAAGGCCTTGGATAACTCAACATAGGTGGTATGTCCTTTTATCTCTAACCAAGTCTTTGAGGTCAGTGCCAAAGAAGTCTACTAGGTTTAATAAGCAAGCTCTATCCTTAACAAAACCAACACGGGTTGGGTCTAATGTGTTGAAGGTCACCTATTTCCTGGTGGACAATGTCCATACAGTTTCCTTCCCTAGCCTTGCAGATAAGGTTTTTAGTGTTATGGGTCAATAGTTCTAGATCTG
Source organism: Protopterus annectens (assembly GCF_019279795.1). Lineage (NCBI taxonomy): Eukaryota > Metazoa > Chordata > Ceratodontiformes > Protopteridae > Protopterus > Protopterus annectens. The sequence goes on along the minus strand of NC_056739.1, from coordinate 1,731,929,500 downwards.
CATCTTAACAGACTGATGTGAATTGCATATCACACAACATTTGATATTAATTTCTGTAGTGTAGGTGATATATGTGTATAAAATGTACTGATACACCTGGTTTGCAGTGCTTGGGGTAGGCAACACATGGCTCTACTGTAAATATATGCCATATTGTTAGACAGGGCCTTCAGTTTGTTATGTTTCCACATGTAATTTCATGACATAGACAGGAAATTGACAGTAAACAGCAGTACTACATAATAATATTTAGTTTTCCATAGTGCAGCGAGCAGCGGGTTTATGCAACAGTTGGCAAAAGTGTTTGCACATGCGAGATACACATTTCCAATATTTTTCATGTTGGCACGTAGTTAAGCAGTCTGCAAATGTGAGCCACATTGCTCAGGTCTGAGAGTTAGAACTGAGTCTATGAAATACACCTGCTGCTTAACTGACTCTGTGGCAGCAGGTGTAAATGCATTGACACATTTATTTTTGAGCCCAGATGATACTGGGTTTGAACCCAGGTGTATCTAATACTTTTAAATACTTTTAAATAAACAGTGATAATGCAATGGCATTAATTCTTTATAGTGCATGTTGCTGTGAGTTGGCATAGGGCAGAAGGGTTAAACAATATTAAGTAGAGATAACAATAGCATTGTACTGCTGCTCACCTTCGCTTGGCATTGCTGTGTGATAAAAAACTCAGAGCAAACACAGAGGCCAAAAAGTGAAGGGATCCATTTATTTTTGTGCTACTTATATGTGTTGTGTGCGATTCTATTTTTTGACCAGATTATAGGTGTTAAAAAGTGGTAAACAGGAAAGTAGTGAAATGGGGAGTAAGTAGGGGGGGGAAGAACAAAGGGAAAGCAATACAGGAATTTGCAGGAGGGAGGTAGGAAAGAACAATACCTATCCATTTCTTCAACAGTAAAACTAAGCATGTGTGCAGAATATTAGCTGAATTTAGACTGTCACCTCCTGAGAGAGGGGTGACAACAATGTAATCATGTTTTACATCCAATTGGACCAAATCAATTGTGTCAAGAAGACATATGTGTGAAATGGACAGCTATATATGGGACGATTTTTCTGTGGGACAGGTACCCATTTTTTTTTAATTCAGTAAGAGAGGACTGCTGAGTAAGGGGTGTCGGTATGTCTGGGTCATGTAAGTTGGGTAGGTGAGGAAGCAAATGCTAACAAACAAGACAAGTGATAGGGACAGTGAAGGACACAAAAGGTCGGGGATGCCATGATTGGGGTGAGGGAGGTAACAACCCAGGCTCATGCCCAATGAGCTTGGAGACAGTGAGAATCGAGTTCTCACCCACTGTACTGTCATCACTGTCCCCTTACTCCATTGGTGACTGTAGTTCTTGACATCTTCTCCTCCTATGGACCATGAGAGAGAGAGAGAGAGCAGTCTCTCCATCTGGCATCGGCATAGACCAATGTACCAACTCTGGCACCTCCTGGTAGGAGATGAAATCACCACCTCTGCCACTGCTCCCAAAGGGTACCACTAAACCAGCTTCCAGGGCAGTACGTTCTGAGGATACAAGTTGTGCAGTGCTGCCAGGATGGCTCCCAGATGTGTTGGGAATCAGTGTCAGAGCCTGTGTAGCAGGAAGTACAGTGCTCCACTGGAGCTGGCCTACCTCACCATGCTGTGTAGCATTAGTGATGTGGTACACATGGATGACATTGAGATATTTTGACTTCAGATAATAGAAGATAAAAAAGGGAGATAAAGGTCCGGGTGAGAGTAAAAAGAGATAAAATTAGTACCATCCGATGTGGCATACAATGCATTAATACAATGATACAACTCTTTCATCAAAATAGTGCATTTAAGTATGCATCCTAACAGATACACATTATACTACAGATTGTTGAAAGTAATCTTTGAAATATGTATATATTGCACATATACGTGTTCCATTTATACAGATTACAGTTTACAGAAGGGCATCTGTGCCACTGGTATAGAGTTTTTAATTTAACATCAATATTATTGAAGAAATAACAGTATTGTATAGTTGTAAGTCATGGTATTTTAATCCACAGCCTCTGACTACAGTATAATATTAGACTCCTACAACTGACTTATGCTACAGACTAATGCATGCATATTTGTTTTTACAGTTGGATATGCATGCTCAGTTTGATACAACTCTAAAAAAAGATCAAGAAAGCTATCTTTAACTTTTAAAGCTGCAAATAACATTTCTCTTCTGCTCCATATATACCACTTGCTTCCCTCAGTCTCTCCAGTCGAGCAACATGAGCCTGCCAATTGAACTCACTGCAGTGGGAGCTGGGAAAAGAACAGAAAAGCATTATGCATACCACTCTTGCCTATATTTATCTTTCTTAGCCTTAAAAGTACTCTCTTACTGACATACTTACTTACACAGCTGTGAGATGTCTGCTGTCTGATTTGCCTGTGTAGGTCATTAAAATGATGCCTACACTGCTCTCCAGTGTGTGGGATACCAGGGGCACTGGATACATCCTGGGCCACACTATTCCACATCTCAGACTTGTACTGGATACCAGAATAGCCCACCTGTAGAAGCCTTTAGCTGTGGAGCTTTACCAGGAGTACAATAAATATCCTGGACTCCTTGATCACGCCACCTCTGTGCCCTAAACTTGGCACCTTCCTCTCTAACACCAGCCATGTCTACCAGCTGAACTAGAGCAATGGAAACTGATTCTTTCCTGGCAATTCCAGATATCGAGTTTACTGGTAGTGTGCAAACCTGAGCAATGATGCCAACCACATTTGCATGGAGTGCAGCAGTGCCAAGCAAAGAGTAATTAAATCATTGAAATCGGAAGGTTAATCTGACACTTGGCCTTAGTTTGAGGGGTGTCTACTGATGAAATTAAATTTGAAGACATGCACTGGGGGAATAAATGTAATAACCTGACAAATTTGTTTTTGCCTTTATACACTGAGGAAAATTGATTTTTACACTGTGGGATTCAAACCTAGGCATAAGGAACAGACAGATTTCTTCCACAGTGTTGATTTTACATCTTTTTCCACAGAAGAAATGCTGCTCAGACATAGTCTGGAATCATACATAACTAAAGGTGACTGTTTGAGGTGTGTGTGTGTGTGTGTGTGTGTGTGTGTGTGTGTGTGTGTGTGTGTGTGTGTGTGTGTGTGCGTGTGCGTGTGCGTGTGCGTGTGCGTGTGTGTGTGTGTGTGTGTGACCTGACAAGGTTATTGGATATAGATCAAGTTGTGTATGTGTCTTATGTAATTGTGAAGGCCATGCAAGTCTAGATAGCAGAATTATATTTATAGAAATATAGTAGACAATATACCCTCAGTCATACATCTGAAAACAGAATAATGGTGTCTCATCCCTCATACATATAATTCATATCAGCTCCACCATCTAAACTGTCATAAGTGAGTGTAAATATAATTGGAAGTGGAACAACAGTAGAAGTGCATGGAATATTCTGTATTAGAAGCCTGGACCATATATATGGCAGTCCTACACTTATACCTGTTGCCACAAGAATGTTGAGATAACATTTGTCTATTTTTCAGTTCATTGCTATAAACTGCACTGTTACAACAGTAAAAATATGTTGCACACCCTGTACTAGAACCCAGGACCATCTGTTCTCCAGGACTAGTTACTTGACATTCCCTAATTTCCTAATCATTCTTAAGGTCTGTGTGCTAACTGCCACACAATTCTGCTTAGTGGGTTTGCACAGTGCCCAATGGAATTAACTGAATGTATCCATATTCAATTATTGGCTGAGTCCTCTCTGAAGGGGTTTGATGGCTGCAGCTGTTAAGGAACCTTGCTAACTGCACTTAGTTGTGTTGTGTGGTGGAAAATATAAATTGCAACAATGTATTGTTTTTTACCTTTGACCTTTTACAGACGCCCTGTTTGCAGGTGTTCTGCAGATGTTCTGTCTGCTTCCTGGATGGACCACTAGTCCAGTTTGCATGCTGCTGCTGCACTTCACACAAACGAGATATGCATAGCCAAACCTGGCATTCATTTTTTCCATTTCTTGTATTTGCACGCTAAGTGATGCATCATGCAAACAGTGACCCCCCTAAAAAAGGGTAAAGTAGCTGGAATGAGGAAAAGCAATCTATGACATACACACTATAAAATGTTAGTACACATGAGATATTTCTACATATACCTGGATTTGAACTCGCACCCCAATGACCCTACAGAACACAGTAAGGGTGCCTTATCCCTATTTTGCCACACAAACACCTTTGCAGCAAGGAACTGAAATCATTCTGCATACAGCCAACTACAACATTATCTACAGTAATATGAAACCATATAAGTGTTATTTGTACATTTATTGTTTTGGGATGCAGTTCACTAAGGGATCACACAACCAGTTATGAGTACTGCTTGCAAATATGCAGCTCTGTCTTACCTTTCTGTGATTGTTGCTCATTCTTCTCTTTTCTGACCAATTATCTGAGACATGCAGTCTGTAAGCCACTCCATATCATTGTCCATAAAATGTTGGAGGATATTAAATGGCAATACTGTAATATACAGTTTCCAACAAATGAAGGGGAGGTGGGATGCTAATGAACAGAACCTGTGAGTTGTGTGCTGCTTACTTACATTTCCAGCCTTGACAAAATTACATACTACATGTTATAAGTCTAATCTGACACACACACACACTGGATGTAGGATAGTCTGCATTGCTGTTGCATTTTCCTTCTGCCTGCCCATAATCATTCACAATTGCAATCCATTAAAAATGAACACGGAGGGAGTGTCTGTACTATGCTTACATATGCTACATGGAGCCACATACTTGGGATTCAGCTATTCTAATGAATTCACATTTCATTTGTATCTTTAACATGCTGACAGCCCTGAATCTACACCATAAAAAGGCAACCGTGTAACTAGGGATTAGTGAACTTGAGAAGGTATGTTTGCATTTTGTCAGCTATATACTGCACATGCTGAAATGTAATTAAGACAAATATGCTTAATATTTTATATATATATATATATATATATATATATATATATATATATATATATATATATATAACTTTTCATCATAAACCTACAAACACCAGTTCTGTCCTGGACTGGATTCTTGTCTCCAAACCTAACCTCTATCACCACCCTGAATGCCTACCAGACTCCATTAGCAAACACTCCCCTATATACGTCCAAAGATTCTCCCCCCACCTCTCAAGACCTCACAAAGTTAAAAAATGTTGAGAACTAACAAACTTCAACCCCGATACCTTCAATAATTCTCTCGCTGCTATAGTCTGGTCCTTTCTTTCATTCCTACCTCTTGATGAAGCTGTTCAGCAATTCAGCTCCATCTTCCTAAACACAGTGAATTCTTTTGTGCCTCCCAGAACCGTTAATGTTACATCTTCCTGCTCTCCTTGGCTCACCAACCCCACTCAGTCCCTTATCCAAAATAGAGATTCTGCCTAGAAACTCTGGACTAAAACCAAATCTCTCACACACTACCAAAAATATAGGGAACTCCACAATCTGAGCAAAAACACATAAACATAGATAAAATGAACTTCTACTGCACACCACAAACCTCAGAACACAGAAACCCCATAAAGTTCTGGAATACTATCAACCAAATTCTCCAACCAGGGAATCCCTCAGGAGGGTCTCACAGCTACATATAATTGATGCCAAAGCCATGGCCTTAAGTTAAATGCAAACAAATGTATTATCATATAATTTGGCAAAAACATGGCCCCTACTGATTACCACATCAACGGCAACCCCCTAAGCACACAATCTGTGGTGAGAGACCTGAGCACTCAGGTTGACAACAATCTCACATTCAACCATTATGTGGCAGCAGTGGTCAGAAAAACCTTTTACTTAGTTCATCTCATAAGTAAAGAGACTGCATCCAGAAAAAAATTAGGTTATTACCTCTCTGTACTCCTCCCTCATTAGACCTATAATTGAGTACAACGTCCCGTTTGGTATGTACCTCTCCAAACACCTGCACCAACAGGAAAGGCCACAGAAATATCTCACAAAGAGAATCCATGGCATCCAACACCTGTCCTAGATGGACAGGCTCAAATCACTATCACAGTATCAGTATCATACAGATTGCTCAGAGGTGATCTGTGTCTTGCCTACAAGGCAATACCGGACCCTGCCCTACTAGAGATGCTCCATATCCCTAAGTCTAGGTCCTCGCACATTACCTTCTTGATAGGCTTAAATCTAGTATGCAATATCAACAAAAACCTGCTGGAAAGACATGTTTGTCTCCCAGAGGCTGCCCTGTCTCTGGAATAGACTTCCCATACGTCAAACAGAGTACCTCACTGACCCTCTTCAAGCACAACCTTGATGAGTGGACCACAAAGTTTCCCAGGGGTTCCACCTTTGTCCTCATTGACATGAGTGACAGGTGCTGATTAAGGTTTTTTTGGGGGGATAAACTCTTGGCTAGGCTTGTAAGGGCCCCAGGCCCATTAGCCTAGTAATCTCCTATAATCCTATGATCCCATCCCCTGCCCCAACAACTCACCCCAGGAAACAGCATCCATGTTCAGTTCATACTTCATTAATGCCATCAGTAATCTTTTGCAGACTTCCAACCCAACCAATCCATCACTCCCCACCACCCCCTACTGCAAAACTGCCCCTTCTCACTAAGTCCAGTTCCTACCGGCTACATTAAAACTCTTCTTCTCAAACTTAAACCATGCTCCCCATCAGGTGATAACCTGTCATCTTTCTTCCATCAGGCTGCTGCTAACTCCATAGCATATCCTGTCTCCATCCCCATTAACCATTCTATCAATGAATCCACTATCTTTTCCATCTGGAAAAAATTCCATACCATTCCTATACACAAAGGTGGAAACTCTGTAGAACTCTTCAATTTTTGACCTATTGCCATATTTTCTCCCCTCTCTAAAATACTTGAACACTGTGTTCATAAACAAGTCATAGCTTATCTTACTCAAGAAAACCTGATCACCCCCATCCAGCATGGCTTCCTCCCTTACACCAGCACCACCACCCCCTTATCTCCTTTACTAACTCCATCTCTCTCACCAAAGATAATAATAAACTAGTGTCCTATCTCTTTTTAGATCTCTCCATGGCCTTTGACACTGTCTCTCACCCAATTCTCCTCTCCATACTTTCTCAACTCAATGTCTCCTCAGCAACTATCTCTTGGTTTAACAGCTACCAAGCAGATAGACAGCAATCTGTCAAATGACTCTCTGCATTTTCCCCATCAAAATGGGTGTCACACAAAGCTGTTTTCTAGGCCCCCTTCTCTTTAACATCTTTACCAACCAACTTTACACATCCAGTCCACAGTCATCTCTCATACAATACACATATTCTTTTTTTGTACTGTTTTAATTCAACTGTATATTCATGTCATGTTATATATTCTATATTGTGCTTTATACTACTGCCTTCTTGCATATAGGGGCTCAGGACATGGCTGAAAAGGGTCAATCTGACCAGTCTACCTACATGGTTAATTAATAAATGATGTAATTATGAGATTCTGTCCACTGCCTAGACAGGAAATTTATTATTACTACAGAATCTGTGATGTGCTTTTCATGAGCATGTAAACTGTGCTGTGCTTTTCAAGACATACTGATGTGCATGGACCCTCAGACCAAGACATTATGTAACTGACGTGATTAGCTGATGGCTGGAGAAGCTTTGGCCGGCTGCTGCCTTCTCAGAGCTGTTGTTCAGTTAGAGCTACAATGTGCCCTAGCTAATAATTGGGCTTTTCTTCCAGCACCATTAACTGTCTGAATTTCTTGCATTTTCATCTCCTTATTTCAGTATTTTTGCTCTTCTTTATGTACTAAGCCTGCATTAAAGAGCCCCAGTCTTTCTCATCTTGATTTCATCCACCCAGTCAATATTGCAGCATCTTTCAACCTACCCTTTCACTTTCTCCATCCACCTGGTATGCCAGCTGCTTGAAAAGGTTTGAGCATGTACTTTTTAAACTGTTGTTCACCTAGCTGGTCTGCTGAATCTTTCAAGCTGGCCAATCTGCCTTCCTCACTAGTTGATGTTTTTGTCATTTAAATCTCCAAGCCTATTCTGCATATAAAATGCTAGTTCCTCTTGTTTAACGAAGAATCCTGTCTACTGCCTGTCTGTTTTATACAGAGGAATAAAACCCCTGACCACCTTTTTAGACTCCCCAGGTTCAGGTAGAAGACTGGGTACTGGAAGATCCAGGCAGTGAGGTTGGAAAGAGCAGCTTTTGCTGGTTTGCCATTCAGATGGGAGTGATGGCTCCTGTTCAGCTGTTGCTCCCAGAAAGTTGAGATTCGGTGTTGGCCATCGACCGAGTTGACATCAGCTTGGTATCCTAGTAACTGTGCATGTGTGTGAGCACAAAGACTTCAGTGGAAGCACTGAATGCCACAGAGTAATACAGCACTGATCTCACCACCATTAAGCCTTAAATCACATCCTTGGTAGTGAGATCAGTGTTGTATTACTGTGAGACAGTTAATGGTGCTGGAAGAAAAGCCCAAGTATTAGCTAGGGCAGATTATAGCTCTCCCTCCCCCTCTCCTCGAGAGCTCTTGCCTTGAAACCAGGTGGAGTCTCCAGGCAGGGGAGCAAATGGGTTGTGTCCAACTAGGGGATGCTCAATGATCAGTAGGCATGGGGTAAAAAAAGCAATTAAAAAAACAATTCTGACTGCTTAACCCCCTAGCTTTCTGCAACTGAACTTCAGTCCATCACCAATGAGCAATAGCAAATTTACTCTATTTCTGTCCATTGACAGACATCTGCTGAAGTACTACTGAATGCAACTGTTCTTTTTTCTTTTTCTGTATTTTTACCAGACTGGATCTTTTAACTTTAATTGTTTTGTTCAGCTGTTCTCTTTTCATAGTAATTAACCTGAACTTTAAATCACCAGAATTGTACAAGCAATAAAGATATTTTCACTGTTGTGACACTTTACACTTTATATCGCTGGACATTGTGGCATAATTAATCTAAGCTGCATAAACATCTACCTTATCCCATGGGAGAAACATCAAACATAATTCCAGTGAAGACTGGGTGGATTTATGTTTTAAAACAAAATCCCTGATTAATAAGTAACTTTGTGCTCTAAATAAATAAGTACACCAGAGTCAGTTTGTGTGAATAAAATAAACTGATGCCAAAACATGTCTTACTTTAATCCTGCCAAAAACACTGGCAATTTCCGTTTATATTAATTGCAGCATTTTAATTCCAAGTTGATGCTATATACCATGCCAGGGAGTCAAGACCAATCAGAAAAAAGTCTATGAGGCATTTCTCTAATCAGAGACTTTCCAGGTTAAATATGATAATACCTGTATTAATGCTTAATGAGGCTCACATTCTCAATGAGCTGCTAATAGTTCTCAGCCTTCAGGTAACAGAAATAGCCAAAGGTTCAGACTGGTCCAGTGAGGAAATGTCAAAGTTATATGGAGCTTTCCAAAAGCTAGGAACATTAAATGGTTTATTTAAGCAATAACCGATGATGTGGTATGGTATATTGAAGATTTACCCACTATTGGTGTGGTTTAATCATGAGGGTGAAGCCTGAGGGATTAAATAAAGTCCATCATGGGTAAATTTCAATATACCACAACTACAAAGTCGGTTATTGCTATTATACAATGACATTATTTAAGAAAAAAATACTTTTATTAAATAATGTCTTTGTCTAACTGAGCATTACTGTTCTTCCGCTAGTTGTGGTACACTGCTTCCTTGTTTTGATGTACTGAGCACATGTAAGGGACTTGCGTCCCATGCATACCCAGTGCATCAATGCTTTGAAACAGAAACAACAGAGAAAAGAAAGTCTCCGTTGCTCTGTTTTTTTCTTTTTTTCTTTTTAAAAAAAATATGTTTTTAGCATTTTATACCAACGGAAAAATGTCTGGGCAACTGGACCTTTTTCCGTTGGTATATTGTGGGATTTACAACGGGCATGTTGACCAATCAGCGTGCACGTTTTGGAATATTAATGGGGGTTCATTGTATAATTTCCGTTTTTGTGTAGGACTCTTCAGTTACTCATTCCTTCATTCATTTTCTGATACTCACTCTATCCAGTTCAGGATTATGGGGAAGCTTTTCCCAACACATCACAAGTACAAAAAAGAGAGATGAATCATGTACTATGTGTCAATCTATTGCAGGATGCATGTCCAAATATACTCACACTTCCACACATATCACCTGCTCACTTTTCATACACAGCACACACAAAGCTACAGGCAATGGGCATGATCTTAAGTTCACTGCTTTCCTCTCAAAAGAGGTACCCCTGCCAGGAACTAAGCTGAAAAACCAAGAGCTGTGAGGCAGTAATATTAACTTCTGTGCCTAAATTCATGTTTGGCCTTACTTTGTTTTATCTGAGTTATCAGCAATAGTGCTAATCCCTAAACCTGCATGAGTGGTGCAGAGGGACCAATCCCACACATGGTGTAGAGGGACCAATTCCTCACTACAATCCAGGCAATCCAAGATCAAATAGTGACTTGGACATTTGATGGTTTAGGCAGGGAGGACTGGCATGCCCATTCTGGGGCAGAAGGAGAGAGGTGCACACACTTGAGGCATTCTTACACAGTTCAGTTTTCCAAGCGGATATTGGAAAACAATTGATCAGTACTCCCTACGGTCAGATGGCATATCCTGTTGATGTCAGTCCCATGTTAAAGTGAGGGGGGTGTTCTAGCACTGATGCCCATTACATGCCATACCTACAGGGTGTTACTGGACATGTAGGCAAAACACTTCCCTGGCAGGAATATGATGGTGCTGTGGGACACACTGATATTATTGCAGGTCATGAACATTGATTGAAGTAATTCCTGGGGAAGTAGCTGTGTTTGACAGACCCATCAATTGTGGAAAGGTACTGGGAGCAGCTGATATCTGCAAGGGAACCAAAACGAGCTCTAAAAATACTGCTGACTTCCATTGTCTAATTTGTTTCATAGTTTCAACATGGGCTATTTTAAGCATAGCAAATATCCTTCAAAGGTGAGAGTCAAACCTTGAACTTTGTGTCTGTGAATTAAGCACCTAAACCATTATATATCAACTCCAACCCACTGGACTTAGAATCATATCTTGGGAAATGTTCTGGGGGAAGTAGGCACTAAGTAATTTATCAATATAAATTTATATGATACTGAAATATTTGCATAGAAGTTTGCAAAGCATAATGTTAAAAAAACTGTTTTATTTGTCTTATGGTTTAAATACAGAAATGTTGGTCTCACAGAACTTCAGAGGTAAGGCTGTACTTGATTTATTTTTTAAATTGAGAATTCCCTTACCCTGAGGTTGTGCAGCTTTAATGTTAGTATACTGAAGTAGTTGTGGAGTGAAGGCATAGGTCTTGCACCACAAATGATCTAAGACTGTATTTTTATTTATGGGTAGCTGTACTGTAAAGTCTGATGAGGTGAAATTGTGACATATATTTTGATTTGATTATATAAGTGCTAAAGAAAGTTATGTTAATAAGTTTCCATAGACTAAGAAAACTGTGCTGTGCTTTTTCTGAAGTTTTAATGAGTGAGACTTCATAAATTTGGCCCATGAGCCCATATAAAGTACAGTTGTGTAAAAAAACTGACCATGACAGATAGCAGATCACAGATGCAGTAGCCTAAGATATATGGGTCTTACCGCTCATGACGAGCTAGCTTTTCAAAGCTTAAGGGTACCTTCCACATGCTTCAACTGTCAGGAGCTTGGCAGGAACTCCAAATATATATATATATATGGTTCCCATTCAGAAGCCTGAAACATCATAAGCCTGAAAATCAAAATCCTGAAACCAAAAGCCTGAAAATTCAGAATCCTGAAAACTCAAAATCCTGAAAGCCCAAAATCCTGAAAGACCAAAATCCTGAAACTCAAAATCCTGAAAACACAAAATAGACATACTGATATCATTGTGGCTTTGCTATTGTTAGCCCTGTGGTGTTAGGTCATGCGTTGGGGGCAGGTAAGTGTGCGGTTGGTTTTATTTTAGGGTTAGGGGCGGTTTAAGTGAGTTAGGGTTAGGGCGCAGGTTAGGCATGTATGCAATAGTGACAAATATTGGGGTTAGGGGCGGTTTAAGTGAGTTAGGTTTAGGGCGCGGGTCAGGTGAGTGTGCGATAGTGATGGACCTTAGGGTTAGGGTTAGGGTCAGGGTCAGTTGGTAGATATTAGTGTCTTTATAGTGACATATTAGCATTATTTGTGTTTTCAGGATTTTGAGTTTCAGGATTTTGGGCTTTCAGGATTTTGAGTTTTCAGGATTCTGAATTTTCAGGCTTTTGGTTTCAGGATTTTGATTTTCAGGCTTATGATGTTTCAGGCTTCTGAATGGGAACCATATATATATATATATATATATATATATAGTACAGATTACATCAGAGAATTTTTTGTCTAGGAAGGGATGTAAAAGCCCCAAAACAATAATACTAGGAAATAATTCAACAGTAAATTATATAGAAAAGGGGTGTATACAGCCACTCCCTGGCAACACAAAAGGAAAACATCCAAAATAAGGGGGCTGAAGTGAGGGGAGTCTCCTGCAACAAGATCTATTAGAACAACTACAATTTACTTGTACAGCTGTACAATGTTCAACATATAAATTACTGCTGCAGTAGCCTAAGTTATATGGATAGATAACAATAGCTTGGAAAACAAAACAAAAACAAAATGAGAATGCCAGTAAACTAAGACGCAGAGTCTCTGGACAATGGTCCTAGCAAAGCCTGTTCTGGAAGGAATCCAGCTGGTAGTGTTTTGTAATAGTATATATAGAGGATCAAGTTGCTGCTTCTAGAATACGTCTAGAGTCCATCCCTTTCCAGAAAGCCACTGAAGAAGGCAAAGCACTTGTGGAATGGGCGTTTGCCCTGCCTGGAAGTGGCTTATTATGATGAATATAACAACAGAGAAAGTACAGTTGTGTACACTTACCATAAATGTAGATGTTCGAGTGTATTCACTGTTGCAGTCAACACATTTGGGTTATCTGCCTGCAGGTAGCCCTCGGTCGGCCTGAATACCAGAGTCTTGGGATTTCTGCATCGAATGCTGTCACTTCTTCCATAACATCAGGTCATCAGGGGTATAAAACATGTAGCCTAGACGTGTCCAACCTGCGGCCCGCAGGCCGCATGCGGCCCTCAGAGCTCTACTATGCGGCCCTCAACCTCTAACTGCAACATCGATGCACGCATGCCCCAAAACACTTTTTTTGTTTTGTGTTTTTCTCTCCCGTGACCTGTAATGCTAATGTCGGTGTGCGTATGCGCCAAAGCACCCTTTTAGTTTTGTTTATGAGCCAAAAAAGGGTTAGTGTGTTTACGCCATTATTTTGCGCCGAACAATCAGTGTGTGTGTGTGTGTGTGTGTGTGTGTGTGTGTGTGTTCTCGCTGAAGAGGGACTCATGTATGGATTTGCCGCTGTTGCCTTTGAAAGGGACAGTATTACATGTGTTAATAGGTAAGTATGGAGTGAGTGAGTGCATGCATGAAAGCAGAATTGTGTGCATGAAAGTAGAAGAAGAGTGTGTGTGTGTATGTGTGTATATGTGTGCATGACTGAGAGAGACGCATGCACAAAGAGGCTAATAATGATCAGTCTACCTACTGAACACAAACAAGTTAGCTCACAAATATATCATACATTAAGAGTACACTTTCATTAAATTTCGGCTTTTCCTGACAGGGAGAGTGTTGTATTGAACATGAACTCATACCTCTTAACTGTATGGATTTTCAAAGAATGTCTGGATTTTTGCCTCATCTTCCAATTTGTGTCTTTTGCTTAGGAAATAAAAGTAGTCAGCCAAGGTAATGCAGTTCCAGGGAGTAAGAATGAGACAGCAGCCTAGGATTAATGGGTCAGTAGTGGACTGACTATGTGGGACTGCAGCATATAAAGTTTTATTGTTTTTTCAGACAAACAAAAAAGCACCTAGTACTGTTTTTTCATTGGTGGGTTCTAAGCAGTGGTAGATTGTACAACATGTAAGCATAGCTTTGGCGGATCATCAATACTGGCAAATCAAGTGGACACAATGTCATTTTTTAAATGTTGGGGATTTTAGTGTGTATGTGAGTGCTTATGTGTTGGGAGTGCTGCAACAGTAGATGATTATTAAAGACAGAGACTTACGGACTGTGGAGAATATGTTTCTTTGTTTCAAAACCTAATACTTTTATGCATGCTAGAAGTAGATTTTTTAAGACATAGCTTCTTGCCATTTACAGTGGATGGATACTTACATTTAATGGACAATGTATTAGCGTGGGCCTGTGGGGTTCTGAAGGATGCCAAGTCTACCACTGCCAGTGTCTTGTAAAGTGACCTGGAAATGGATATTGGGATCTTACTGAAAAAGTATAGTAAGTGGGCTTAGAAATATAGTTTAATTAAACAAAGTATACTTTCAATTTACAGGCCATAATTTAATTTATTTCAGGTAGTCCAGATACTGGTAGATTGTATAACATTAGACTTAATTAGGGAGAGCTGTCATTCTGGGGAAACAAGTAGCCCTAGTTTCAGTGAAAGCTCTGTGGTTGCTTGCGGGTAGGAAGTTGCAGGATGTTGATGCAATGTGTTTTATTTATTATTTTAATGCATTTGTCATTTCAAAGCATGGTTTTCTTTGATGCAAAATAAGGCAGGACTGAATGAGCCATATAATGCTTAACTGACAATGATGGGATAGAAAGATTATAAGTGATGTATAATGTTTGCAGCTACAGTTGTTTTAATGGTGTCTGTGATGCATAACTATTTTTGGGCCTGTATCCCACTTTTATTTTTCGCTTTGTCCAGATTTCTTGCTCTAAGGTTGAGAGGTATGGTTCCAAACTAAATCAAAAGTTGTATTTACCTTGGAAGACTTTTCGGCATAATTATGAAAAACAGAGCCTTTTTAATATCTCTGCTTATTTTCAATATAAACTGCCATGTAACCTTGCAAATAACCTTCTTATTAAGCTACTTTACTTCTTTTGGAATTGACAGGTATGATTCATCTGTTCGGACATAAGCATAGAGTGCTAATGTGACTTTGATTTCTTGGAGCAGTCTGTGGTTTACATAATCACAATAACTTTTCTGTGTTTCTGGATGTGTAATCAGTTTAACAGGAAGAAAATTGCAAAGCCAAACCAAACCAAATGTACAACAAAAGAGGAACCTTGTTTGCAGAAAGAACGCCACCTAGTCGCAAAGAAATCCTTAACGCTTTTATTAGAACAAACCAACAGAGCGTTTTCGCCACGGAGCACCGTGGCTTCTTCAGAGATTCACGGTTCTAAAAAACAAACACTCCATTTAAAACTGTTAAATCAGGAAGTGACATCTTCCTGTTTCCTGCTAACGGCAGCTGTGTTTAAAAACACAAACATACAAAAATTTTAAAATATCATGTTCAGACATCAATAATTAAAATCAAATATAATACAACATAATATGTCACAAGCGGGTAAAGACTCCACCACTTTACAAGTATATATACAAGAATGGAAAAATATTTACCAAAAAGTAAATAGTATATACAAAAAGTATAAGAATGTGTGTATATACAATAATGCAGGCTTCAAGCAAGTATTTTATGTACATTATCAAAGCACTAATAAAGGGAGAAAAACCACCCTGCTTCAAAAGTACATAATAAATGTATGTACTTTTGAAGCAGGGTGGTTTTTTTTTTTCTCCCTTTATTAGTGCTTTGATAATGTACATAAAATACTTGCTTGAATGCATTATTGTATATACACACATTCTTATACTTTGTATATACTATTTACTTTTGGTAAATATTTTCCATTCTTGTATATATACTTGTAAAGTGGTGTCTTTACCCGCTGTGACATATTATGTTGTATTATATTTGTTAATTATTGATGTCTGAACATGATATTTTAAAATTTTGTATGTTTGTGTTTTAAACAGCTGTAGCAGGAAGATGTCACTTCCTGATTTAACAGTTTAAATGGAGTGTTTGTTTTAGAACCGTGAAATCTGAAGAAGCCACGGTGTTCGCTTAAAAACGCTTCTGTTGGTTTGTTCTAATAAAAGCGCTAAGGATTTCTTCTGCAAACAAGGTTCCTCTTTTGTTGTAATCAGTTTAACAGTTTTAAAGATGTTTTCCAGAAATAAATAAATATATAATAAATAAATAATCCTCTCTACACTTTGAGCTATTGACAAAGTCTGGGAGTTTGTTTTTTTCAAAAGCGAAGGTCAGCATTACAGCTCAGTAAACTGTCAATCTGTGAGTAACTTCTGCACAAATTAAAATGTCTGAATATCAAATGGCTTTAGATTGTAGGGAAGTTTATTTTTATTTATTTTATTTTATTTTACATTTGTTTACCGGGAAAGTCCGACTGGACACAGGTCCATTTTCAGCGGAGGCCCGGGGAGAAAAGCTCCAAAAATAACAATACATGAGAGAGAGAAACAGCAAATTATCGATGTAGTACTCATACAATATGGCAGATATTACATCTCGGAACAGTGAGAATCATTGAGGTACAGAATAAACTTAAAAACATTTTTTTTTTACAGTTATAATTACAGCAAGGCAAATATCAATGAGTAAAGTTTTTAGGAGAAAGCTGTTTGTACATAGCTGAAGCACTGAAACAATCTTTTGGTATGGATTAACCTGGGGATTGACACAAGTTATATGTTTACACCAGTATGTAGCATTATAGTTTATGGTTTTCTTGTTGATTTACTTTTTACCGAGCAGTTGTTTGTTGATTTATTGATGGTCATTTTGGTGGTGGGAAATTACATGGATGAATCCATCTCTATTATGATTTTTTTTTCAGATATTTTGACTTCCAGACAATTTCATTCAGTGAGTGGGTGTCATGTGATTACTGAGGTTGCCTATTTTACAAGTAGGGGCTTTTGTGTGTGTGTGTGTGTGTGTGTGTGTGTGTGTGTGTGTGTGTGTGTGTGTGTGTGTGTGTGTGTGTAATAGAGAGAGAGATTTAATATGTATACTGAATATAATTTTGCAAATGGAATTCTTAGTTAAACATGCCCCTCTTCTTTGGCAACTAGACTTGAGTAACCAATATTAGATCTTAGCCATCCAGCTGGGAAAGGTTAGTATGTGGATTTTCCATCTAGTTTGATGAAGGCTATGCTACTTACCCAAGGACTACATTTATGGCTATCCATCCAGCCATTGTGTTGCTGAACTACATTGTTTGATAATGAGAGGAGCTTTTTACAGAAGTTGAAGGTTTTTGTGTCAAGAACCTGTCCATAAAAAGTGGCTTGTTTATGTTGCAGTGAAGGCTGTGGTCTTTGTAGTGAGTGTTTTAAGTATAACCAGTATTTCTGAGCTAGAGGAAGTCTCTTAAGGCAGGATCTTTCTTAGCCTGGAAAGCAAGCCAATGATGACATTTATAGGGGCCAGTGAGAGACAGAGGAAAGCAAGAAGCTTTTTAGTCTGTTTGGATAACTAAGTGAACTTAGTCCTTTGACCTTTCTTGTCAGAAATGGTTGTAGTCTTTCTTTTGGCACAGTGTTTTGCTGAGGCACATGCCAAAAAGGGTATTGCACTCAATAATGGTTCTTGTAAAGGAAGAATACAGGGATGTTATGACCTCCTTGTCCCCGGATGAGGTACCCTTACTAATGAAGTGGGCCATGTAAAAAGCTTTCCTTACAACAGAGACAACGTGGTGGTCAAAAGCCAGGTTTCTATCAACCTGAGTGCCCAAGTACCATACGACTTACTGCGTGCTTACAACATTGTTATTAATGTGATAATTTGTGGGGACATCACTCTCCTCAAAGGGGATGATGATGCATTTTTTTGACATTTAGCTTGAGGCCATATTTCTGCACCAGTTATTTGTTTGGGTAAGACCCTCTTGCAGCTTATTCAGAATTGTTTTATTAAGTCAGTAATATGAATTATTTACTTTATTGCAAATTTGTTGGGTTATTTTTGTGGATTATCGTATTGTAGGACTGCTGATGTTGACATTTTACGTAGCTGGACTGCTGGAATGGTTTTCAAAGTGAGAAATGCTAGTGCTGTAGTGAATATCTGTTTATTTGTAAAAAAAAATATATATATATATATATATATATATATATATATATATATATGTATATATATATATATATATATATATATAAATATATATATATGTATATTAACTAAGATGTTAGAGATAACTGTTAGATTAGAGAATTAGAATGAGAATTAGAATTTTAAGGCAAATATTTGGCATTTATTACATTTATTCATTGATCAAATGCACCTACAGTCCAGCCAGGAGGTCGACTGTGGTCTTCCAGAGCAACGAAAGTGTTAACTATATGATATATTTTATATGCAGCCCCAAGACCATTTTTGTTCACTCAATGCGGCCCCAACAAGCCAAAAGGTTGGACACCCATTGTAGCCGATGCCATTACATCAGTTTTTCTTGCCCCAGATGTCAGGAACCCCCAAAATAGGAAGCCATCAAATGGTATGGAACACCCCTAGCAAAAAGCAAATACCAATAATATAACATATTCCAAACAAAAAGGATAGGTAGAAGTAAAGAGAAGACAGGGGGGCTGGAGGGAGAGTAACCAGGACTGCAACAGTGAATACACTCGAACATCTACATTTATGGTAAGTGTAGACAACTGTACTATGTTCTTCGTGTTTCACTGTTGCAGTCATCACATTTGGGTTGATTCCCAAAGCTGAGGATGGGTGGAGGTAGTTAAGAAGCATTAGGGCTGGCAATCAGGCCCTGTAAGACTGCTGTGGCAAATCCAGCTCTGGATTTAGAAAAAAATAGGCAAGTGGTAATGCTTGGTGAAAGTGTGTACAGAGCTCCAGGTTGCAGCTTCCAGGATGTCCCTGATAGGGACTCCACTGAGAAATGCTGTAGAGGTTGATGTAGCCCTAGTGGAATGTGTTCTGATCCCCTGTGGGGTAGGTTTCTCATGGTGTTTGTAGCAGAAATGGATGCAGTATGCTAGCCATTTAGAAATAGTTTGCTTTGAAATGTGCTTTGGTCGTCGGTTTCCTAGGCATAGTGTGAACTTTAGGCCTGAGAAATACAGTATTTTTGGTTTGAAATGAAGTAGTCGGTTTAATATGAAAATCGGAATGCCTGAATACACCCTCAGAAACTGGTGCCTGCATAGCGGCTCCGGACCCATCCAAGCTAGAGACATCCGCAGGTTCCATAGTCGAAGAAGAATCTTGCAGCATACCGGACTCTGAATGGGTCTCAGTAGAGGCCTGCAAATCTGTAGAAGTGGGTATCAGGGGCTGCAAAAGCACCTCACTGAGTACCGGCGGACTAGCAGCTAGCTTAACGGTAGCGTCGTCAGCAGTTTTGGACCTATGCCGTCTGTCTCTGTCTTTATCCTTATGTTTTTTGGAAGATCGGTAGTCGGATGGCTTATCAAAGCCATTTTGGAGTACAGAGATCGAGAGCGAAAGAATTTAGCTATAAAAATAGCCCAACGATGAATAGTTCAGTCGTTGAACAAAGCACAAAACCGACAGCGAGGGACTTCATGGTCTGGGCCTAAACAGGTGACACAGTAAGAATGTGAGGTATTTGCTTTCCACAGGCAAGACAATTATTAATTTTTTCTGACATCGGTTAGAGCAAGAAAAAAGGATCCCCAATAGGGTACTTATCTTTTAGAAGACTTCAGGTCTGAAACTCGACAAATGAAAATTTCAGGAGTCAGCCAACCGGCACTTGCGAACTACTTCTGCTTCGGGCACCGCATGGCAAGAAAGACTGATGTAATGGCATCAGCTGCATGTTTTATACCCCTGACGACTTGACGTCATGGAAGAAGCCACAGCATCCGACGCAGAAATCCCAAGACTCTGGCATTCAGGCCGACTGAGGGCTACCTGCAGGCAGATAACCCAAAAAGTGAAACACGAAGAACATCAGCACAAGACAACCACATTAAAATAGTCTTCATAGTCACGGGTTACCCTTACCTCTCAACTTTATAGGAGACAAACAGCTGATCAGCTTTTCTGAAGGTTCAAGTCTTGTCTAGGTAACATCATTCAGAGAGTGAAGAATCCTTTCTTTCTTATTCTTGGGTTCAGGAAAGAAGACAGCTAGATGAAGTCTTGCTTAAAGTTAATCAGGAGACCACTTTAGATATAAAAGAAAGGTTAGTTTTCAAAGAAAACCAATCCTTGTAAAAAATGAGGTAGAATTGACTCAGCATCAGTGCTTGTAATACAGATATTCTCCTAGAAGATATCAGCACAATGAGTAAACGTCTTCCATGTTAAGAACCTCAAATAAGCCAGATGAGCTAATTAAAATGGAAAAGGAGTAAGCTGTTTAAGCACAATGTTTAGACCCCAAGGAAGAGCCCCCCCCCCCCTATTTCCTAGGTGGATGGATATGTATCATCCTTAAGATTCTGTTTAACTTGAGTATGGTTTGGGGTGGGGACAAAGGGCAGACAAGCAGACATGACTGACAAATGCACCTTTACAGAGGAATAATATAGACCAAAGGACAGTTACTCATATAAATAAGCAAAAAACAGAGGCAGACTGGCATGAAGAGGAAAAATGTTTTCCACTTGCACAAATATGGTTCCCTAGTAGCAGTTTTTTTTACCTCCTTTAGTATCAAAGTTGTGTGATCCAGGCAATTAGTGAAAGAGTTTTCAGGATGGGGTGTATCAAACCACCCCTGTCTTATGTGAGCAAATCCAGTCTATAGGGAAGCTTGTGGCAATTGCCCTTGGCCAGATTAAAAAGAAGGAGATTCACTACAGTTTTTGGGAAGTCCTGCTGGACCTTCAAAAGAACCCTGAATATTAGTGAAAAGGGTGAAAATGCATACAGGAGCACTACTGTCAAATGGAAAGAGAAAGCATCTATCTTTCATGTTTCTTTGCAAGGAGTCCTGAAGCAAAATTTCTTCAGTTGTCTTCTCTGAAAGGAGGCAAACAGATTTATTTGAGGTCTTCCCTACAGTTGTAGTGATTCTTGGAAGATCCCAGGATGATGTTTCCATTGCAGTGGTCTGACCTTGTCCTAAGCTTGCCTACAATCAATTTTTACTCTGACATAATATATGAAGTCTGAAGGATTAAACTGAGCTGAGTTGCTGTCTCACAAGCTATCATAGTAAATCTGCAAAGAAGGTAAAAATCTGGTACCCCCATGTTTGTTTATGTACCACATCACAGTGATGCTGTCTTTGTAAACTTGAAGAGGTCCTGGGGACCACAAATGATCTAAGGCTTCCAAACTCTACTCACTGCTAAATGCCACCTGATATTTATGTGATTCTGCCTGTCTACAAGATTCCACAGAGCTTGACCCTTTATCCCTTTTGAAACTGCTCTCCATACTGGATCTGAAGCATCTGTAGTGACAGACTAGAGAGGAATCAAAAGAGAGAATGAAAGACCTGGATTGCAAGAAACCTGGTCTTACCATCACATAATCTTCCTCTTTACAAAATCCATCATGGGGATCTGAAAGGACAAAGGGTGTAGATGCCAAATTCATAATGAAGTATGAGAATTATCAGTGCCATGCAAAGCTCTCAACCTTCCATCTCCAAAATGTGGAACACTAGCCCTCATAATGTGGAACAAATGGGCAAAATGTGGAACACGTACTAATGGCTTACTAACAACTTCAACTAGGAAGACCATAAGATGGTTACAATATGCTTATTTTACTTATAAAGAAGATCTTTTAATGAATTAGTATGATTCATTTCTACTTACCATGGATTTCACTTAAAAAATTCCTAACAATGAATATGTGAGAGTCTTTCAATGTGGAACTTTGAGGAAATTTGAGGAACATGAACTTTTTAAGACCCCAAATGAGGTATGGTCCTTGTAACGAGGTACACTTGAGAAGTATGATGCCATGTATCCCTAAATCCTGAGAAACTTCCTTGCAGATTTGTGGTTATGAGTAAAGAAATTCAGGAAGAACTGCTGAAATGTGTCTACTTTGTCTTGAAGAAAAAAAGCTCTTTCCCAGACAGACTCTAAGAGACATCCCAGGAGTACAATTCTGTGAG
The DNA here is from genome assembly GCF_019279795.1 of Protopterus annectens. Taxonomy (NCBI): domain Eukaryota; kingdom Metazoa; phylum Chordata; order Ceratodontiformes; family Protopteridae; genus Protopterus; species Protopterus annectens. The sequence goes on along the minus strand of NC_056739.1, from coordinate 1,731,907,352 downwards.
AAGAGATGAGAGAAGACTTCTGATAACTGATATGGAAACCTAGACTGAGTAGACTACAAACAGTTAAAGAAGGATCTTAAAAGCTGGCAAAAGAGTCTACAAAAATAAGGCAATCATCCAGATATGGAAAAATACAAATGCCTTGAAGTCTGCAATAAACAATAACTAGATCTAGACACTTTGTCAACACCCTTGGTGCAATGCAAAGTCCAAAGGGTAAGACAGAGAACTAATAATGTAAGACAGACACAGCAAATCTTAAGAAACACCTGAATAGTTCACCAATGGAAATGTGATAATAGACATCACTTACATTTAGCTTTATCATGAGCAGTAGAGAAGGATTCAGAGGTACAAGGGGACAAAGAAATAACATTCCGAACTTTGAAATCTTCATAAAAAGATCCAGTACATACCTGCAGACATAATCTTTTCCCTTTTTGGTACCAGAAAAATCCCTGGCAATAAGGCACAAGTTGTATGCCTTCCTGTGCCAGCATTTGGTGCAAGAATGGATGAAAAAGAGAGACACGATTCAAATGGCAAGATGAAATCTCCTGGAAAGGAGGGGAGGATTGTTATCATCAAGTATACACCTGCTGGATTATATTTAAGACCCATGTGTTTGAAACTGTCTGGTGTCACAAAGGGAAATGAAGCCTCAGAGAGATTGACAGGTTGCTAGTGTGTCAAGGGATAAGAGGCTGAACAGGCAAATAGTCATGCTGGCTGAGAAGACCATCCTTGACCTTTAGAGGCATGTCCTTTATCTCTAGATCCTCCTTGCCATTGCTTTTTATAATATTGTATGATTGTGCTTTGCTCTTACTACATTAATTACTTATTGAAAAATGGAGCTCTCTTCAGAATCAGAATGTTTATAATGAGAAGAAATACCTGACATACAACCATCCTCCTGTAGTGCCCTTTCTTCTGATTGAAAATCCCCTTAAGAAACAGAGGAACTTTTTTTCTTTTCCTGACAAAAGAAACTGAAGGCAAGGAAAAAGCATTAACGAGCTCCTTAGCAAATCACAGTAAATCTTACCCGTCTGTGGAAATAGAAAGAGGAGAATGGAAGATTTTCTCTCTGTGTTCACTTTTCCTGGGACTCTTCTTGGAAAAATGACTCTCAGAAGGCATACCAGTCCCAGATGCAGGTTTTCTACCCCAGCTAAGTGAATAACCTTCACCTTCCCCTTTGCAGAAGGTTGATAATGGTAGTTTTCCCTTGCCCACTAAGGCCATCCCATCAGTCACAGAGAAAGTGGCTATCCTCTGGACTTTGGTGGCTGCATCTGCTCACAAGTTCATAGCTAAGTACTCAGCAAGCTGACCTTGGGGCCATTTTAAACCTAGAAAACCTCCCTTCTGGTGCTTAAATTAATCTATCCAGACTGGTGTTAGATTGGTCTTACTCATCTCATGGTTGAGAATAACTGGGACCATATCACTGATAATTTGAGGGGATCCATGTATGGGATGAAGCATTTAGGACTTGCTGCTATCCATTAGTAGTACAGGAGACAGTCCTGGGGTAAATTTTGTACTACACCATGGGGACCAGGGGTAAAAAAGATGGGTGGTCTGAGGGACAATTAGCAGCCATAGCAGTCACCCAGCAGTGGCTGAGGCACAACAGGATCCTGTCTGACATCCAAAGACTCCCTGACAGCTTTCTTCTTGCAAACAAGGGAAGGTAAAACCACAGAGACTGATGGTTGTTCCATAGGTAAGGCAAGAAAGGGACATCAAAGTTGAATAGCAGAACCTGGATAAGTCGGTAACAAGTAAAGTAGAGAAGAAGTGGAATCAAGGTAAGTTAGCCACTGACAGCCCCCTACAAGTGCAGTACCCTGCACAAAACTCACAAATACATACATTTGAGTAATGTTTTAGTCAAAAAATGAAATTTTCCCTACAAAATGTTCACATAAGCATTTACATATAACACTCCCTTAAAAATGGAATGACGGTTCTAAAATGAAATGTTTCCTAGCAAAACAGTATATGAATGGTGCAGTGGTGCAGCTGTAGCGTTGTCGCCTCACAACAAGAAATTCTCCAGTTTGATTCTCGGCTGGAGTGCCTTCTGTACGGAGTCTGCATGTCCTCCCTGTGTTCGTGTGGGTTTCCTCTGGGTGTTCAGGTTTCCTCCCACATTACAAAGACATGTGTCTGGAGCATCTCCCCAGGGCCTCTGCTGAAAATTGGCTTTGTTCTAAGTTTGACTTTCCCAGTTATCAAATGTTAAATAAATAAATAAATAAAATATTTCAGATAGAAAAACACAGTTTCCCAAGAAATATATAAAGATATATATATATATATATATATATATATATATATATATATATATATATATATTGAAATGTTTTCCCTCAACAGAAGAGTTTTCTGCCCAGCCTTGAAAGGTCAGAAGCAGACAACAGTTCCAAGGTGCCCATCTAAAGAGTGTTCTTTGGCAGCAAAAAAACCTGTTAGGTTATCCTTGTTCCAACTGTCTGTCTATGGAGCTCCTGACAGTTGTAGTACATAAAAGGTGCCCTTAAGCTTTGAAATGCTGGACAGTTATGACGGATAGGGCCCATATAGCTTAGGCTACTGCAACAGTGATTTCTGTGTTGAACTTCTAAACCTAATCAGTGACTGAATAATGCCAGCAGGCTGTTGCCACAATAGAGCTGCTCCTGGGTCAGGCCACTCACCTCTGTCCTCATTTTTAATTAAATGGAGATGGCATGGCATTCGTTACTCTTGCAAATTCAATAGCATTAATGAAGCCCCCCAGCTTAGGTTTTTGTTACTTGTGTACATTCTGTCACTCACTGCTCTCGTTTCCCATCATTTCCTTATTATTCTCCTTCCTGCTTACATTAAATGACTATTAGCTTCGTAGGTATTTACTAGGCTAATGACCACCAGGGCCTTTTTAAGCCTAGCCATGCATCCCAAATCTCTGACAAGTTGTGGTGCCTTTGAAAAGTGAAGCAGGGGCCTGGGAGATGAACTATTTACATGTTGCCTGTGTCCATTAAACACAAAGGTGCCAAGCCAGAGATGAATTTCATGTTTTGCATCCAATTGCCCAAGTTGCACTTGAACTGATTTGTTAAGCTATTATTTTACTTAACACACTAGTGACATTTTTGAAGTATTATGTTGTGTGACTTTATTATCCTAGGCTATATTCAGCTTTACTGGCATCTACTTTTATTAGTCTGTTTGGAGTGTGGCACCTTCTATTCAAACATTATTACACTACGCCTAGCCCTGGCTCATTGTTTCTAGTGATTCTACCTTACAAGATAAAATGTAGTTGTTTATCTTTTGTACTTGGTTAATGATCTAACATAAATTATCACTGGCTGTCTCATGAAAATCATGCATCTCTGACTCTTAAATTGTCATCTCCTTTGCTGCAACTGTCATTTGCATTCTGCTCCTCTCTACTAGCTGCTTGCATGATTATTATTGTGTAAAAGGACACGTCACTGACACAGACACATCGTTATTTTTATTTCACTTGGGTTTGTCCTAGAAATTAGTCCAAGTACTTGATGGCCCTGTCTGAACAGGCACTGATCTTCCTTTATTACACACAGCTTAATTATTTGATATGCTTTATATATTAGATTCACCCCTCATAAATAAGAAGGCCAATGCATAAACTAAAGTCATTGTTGAGACTGTCGCTCTAGGTTCTAGAATCCAAGTGAAATTAAAAATAACCATGGCTCTCTGTTAGTTATGAGCCTTGCTCCACAACTTGGCCTGTTATGTCCCCCTGTCCCCTTCTATCACCTTCTAATATTCCTGACAATCCACCAGTTACCATTAAATGTTAATTCAGTGTATCTAAGGGGATCTGAATTGTTCAGTCCAGCAGTGACAAAATCAGTAAAAAAAATACATCTGCTGAAAACCTGGATAATCACTGAAATAACATTTTAGCTTTTTATCAAACCTGAATAATGCCCAACTGTCCCCTTTTATATTGCACTGAAAGCAACGTATTCCATCCAGGAATGACAGACCTAGAACAAGCAAGAGATGATTGCTGCTCATTAGCAAATTATTAGTAGAACACCTACTTCCCAAGAGGAGGTCTTTTATGTGTGATCCTTTCATTATGTTGCTCCTAAATGATTGGAGGGAATTCCACCAAAATGTTTATTGATGCTGTATATAGTCCCCCTTCACCACTTCTCTGTTCCACAAGCTTCTGCACTGCTACCACTACTAACAAGGCAAAAAAATTATTCTAGGTGACTGCAACCTGAATTGGAATGGACCTTTATAGTCTAACCTGAAGCAATGCAGTTTGCTCCATGATCAACTGGTTATTATTTGCCCTAGATATAATCTAGGCATCAGTTAGATTTACTTGTATCAAAAGGGCTAAGAAGTGACATACAGCCAACTCTATAAATCATCACTGTCATGTCAGATTTTCCAAATAAGGAACATGGTGTCCTTCTGTATTACAAGATGCTTTATTTCATAGTCAAAGCAATTAAATCCCCTACTCCTTTCTAAGTGATGCACACTGGAAATGGGTATTCAAAAGAATTACTGATGCCAGTGAAATTTGTACCAGGATCCTACAAGGGATTCAAGACAGAATTGACAATGGAGTCTATAGATTTCCCTGGCTAACTACTGAGCTAAAGATTATTCTAAGGTACAAGACTGAGAAGTGGAGAGTTTGGAAGAAGTCTAACAGTAAAGATTTGGGTCATGCCTTCTTTAATTCCTGATGTTATACTACAAACTCCTTTGACAATCACGTTGCCAAAGTGGTTAGAAAGACCTTCTATATAGCCCACCTTATCATGAAAGGATTCACATCTAGATCAAGAGAGGTCATTGTGCCCCTCTACTCATCACTTATCAGGCCCATAATTGAATACAATGCCCCATTTGGGATGTACCTTACCCGACACCTGCAGCAACTGGAAAGACCCCAAAAGTACCTCACCAAGAGGATCAAGGGGCTCAAACAGATGCCCTATGCAGCGAAACTCCAGCTCTACTCAGTTGTGTACTGCCTACTCAGAGGCAATCTGTGTCTGACGTATAAAGCCATGTCCAACCCAGAATTAATGGACATGCTTCACCTCAGGAAATCCAAATCCCTTAGAGCTACACGCTCCAGGGACTTGAACCTCAGCACAGAAATAAATAGGACATGCTGGAGGGACAGACTCATATCCCAGAGGCTCCCCTCACTCTGGAACAAAATCCCAGTCCATGTTAGGCAGAGCCCCTCACTGACCCTCTTCAAGAGAAATCTTGACGAGTGGATGGGAGATCGTAAGTTTACCGCTGGGATCTTTTCTGTGTCCCTGCTTGTCAGAGGTACAGTAAACTAACCTTAAAAGGGTTACCTTCTGTGACCTACTATACAGAGGCACAGTCAACTTATCTAAAAGGGTGGTGAAAGTCAAACACACTCTGGCTAGGCTTATAAATGCCCTAGGGCAGATAGCCTAGTATCAACCTATGAACCTAAAACTGTTAAATCTGCTAAATCTTCATACATCTATATAAAGCAATTTCAACTTCTTAACAGTCTTCTTTCCTATTGGGTGGAGCTCAGAAAGATTTATTTAGACACTGAGCCTCCCTGTGTCCTCTCTGGGGATGTTGGGTCATCCCCAAAAGCTGTGCTTACCTTCTCCACTTCTAAAGCCCGTCTTTAGCACTTGACCTTCTAGGACATGCCCCATACTTCACATTTAGCACTTGACCATCTAGGACATGCCCACATACCTCATTCACCTAGTTACTAAAGATACTGATGCCAGTGATAACCCTGTTCACTATTCTATGTTTACAATGAAAATGGTTTGTCTAACACTTATGTGTGACTTACTTGACAAATTAGAAAACATGGATCCCTGCTCTGCTAGTGAACTACATTTCTCATTTTTCAGAATGTTTGCATTCATGATCTGTAACCTCAAAGCCCTACTTTCAACCTTTACATGTGTGCTGTTCAAGTGCTTCCTTCTCATCCACACTCAGTATGGTTTTAGGAAGGGCTTCTGTGCTTTTACTACTTTATATCATCTAATAAACCAACATGGGCAAAGACTTTCTGGCTGGCTCATCTTTGTTTTGAAATAGTCCTTTGATTTTGTTCACTACATTTTTCTGGTAGATAGGCTTTCTAGAAATAGAGTTGCTAATGCCTTTTTGGTGTGGTTTGGTAACTGGGTTAGTGCTAGGATGTTTCTGTTCTTATAGGATCCACACTTTCTAGCACTTCTATGCCCAGAGTTCAGTATTAAGGTTGTTCTTTTCCTCACTGTCTACCAGCAGTCTAATCCTAGATGTACAGGGACAGTACACCACACAATATGCATGATTTAGTCATATTCAGATATATGGAACTTAGCACTGATGCTAAGACTGTTTAAATTCCCATCACAGTTTTTTTTTCTGGCAACACACTGTCTAGTAGGTTCCAGTACAATAAAACCCCTGCACTGTTTATTGTGACTTCTTAGAAATTGTTTAATTCAACTCAGATGTCTCTCCAAGATCTCCTGAGTGGTGGCAATGAACACGCTGGGCTTCAGATACTCCCATCTGGCTAGCTTAACTATCACACTGAATCTCTGCTTATATCACAATTAAAAAAAAACAAGTTTACTAGGTTTCTTAGTCTAGAAGCTTTGTAACATAGTATTCTGCTTTGCAGGTTACCTGTGTCTCCTGGAACTCAGTTCCAGTTTTAGTATATCCTTAAAGCAAATTGCTGTAAATAAGGTATGCCAATTTATTTCACACCCCTCTCACTAAAAAAAGACACACTGGCACACAGTGAAAGGACTCCTCTCCTTCTGGCCTTCATGGTGCAAACTAGCTACTTTCCTCCTTTTGCCTTTTGTTGACCAGCAAACTGAGATTTAGTTGTTCACTGATTGCTGAACTTTTCTGACTGTGATACTATGTCTCTCTTTGAATTTTCTACTAGTGAAACAGCCTTTTCAAAACTTTCCCTTCGAGTTTGGTGCAAACTGCTACCAGAGCTGAAGGATTTTGCTCTGTTAGTGAAGTAAGTTCAAAACTCCACTTTACAGTAATCTAATTAAACTTTGTGATCAGAAAATACTTCAAAGATCGTTGCTAAGGACAGCTGTGACTGCTCTTCTATGGCATTTTAACCTAAATAACTTGTTGCCTCCTGCTGTATTTGCATGTATTTTTGTGTTTGTGATTTTTCTGAATATATACAAGTTGCTGCACTATTGTACTGTTCAACTGTCCTGTGGAACTGTTGCCAAATGTGATAGACTGTTTTGTGAAAATGGTAATAAAGGATTAGCCCCATCTAACCAATCTATCTTTGACTCTGGCCAAGGGTATAGCAGAAAATATTTATTTACAGTGCTTCACTTGATGCATGAAAAGAAGTGAGGCTTAAACTGAAAAAAAAAATTCAAACTGCCCCTGATGGCCATGGCCATATTATGAAGGGAGCTGATGGAGCTGCATCTCCAGGCCCACATGTCAGAAATAGACCCTAGAGCTTCTGTTACCAGTTTAGATTGAAATCATGTGCTATTGTCACACCAGATAAATAGGACTCTTACAGTTTTAAGCGCCAAGCCCATCATCCAGCACTACTGATGACTGTCTAAATGACAATTGACCCTTACTGTATTGATGAAGCACAACTAGGAAGACTGGCCAAGAGAGGGCTTATGACCAACAGACAGCAAAAAATACCAAAAAAATTTGTCTTGAATTCCTCTGACCCACAGTAATATAAAATAACTGGTTTGTTGCACCAGCAAAGCTCCCTACGTGTCTCCCTTAACAGACATCACTGTCAAGGTTGCTATTTTCATGGAAACTTTTGATTTCTGCTTTGGAGTTGGAAATTTGTTTCTGTTCTAGTTTTCCACCATCATTTCTCCCTCACTGTGCAGCTTTTGTTTCCCAAGTAAGGAATCTGTTGTGGGTTCTCCTTCTGTGGGACGGTGCAGCTTGTTTTTGTTAAATTAATTATTTCATCTTCAGGAGTCTGATGCTTCTCACAAGAGAATCTTCCATTCTAGCTTCCAGTCTCTCTGTCATCGCTAGTCTTTTTTTCTTAAGCAGAGAAGACTGTAATAACTTCAGCTTTCCCGCTATAGTGATAATACTGGATTTTTGGCATAGCTTATAACTAAGTATTGCAAATGGCCCCAAAACAAAACATATACTTCATTTGGAAATACTCAAAACCCATCCTCAGAGAAAGATCTGGAAGCACATCCTGACAGTGTGAAGGCTGAATATCCATTTGTGACCCCTACATTTCTCATTTTTGTAGAGTTAGCACCTGCTAACCTCTAGTAGGCTTTAACATTTGTCAACTAGTATGTTCTTTATTCCTGTTAATGCTGGCAACCTTAACTCCATGTAGGCTATTGTGAAGTAGGCCCTCTGTAGAAGGGGAACGGCTTTTCAGCATCGATTCACTGAAGCACTTAGCAAGTGGAAAGGGAGAAGGAGCAAGAACTGAATGTGATGAAGTCCTGTCATCATATATGTCCTGAAATCTTATTTATCTATTTATCTATCTATCATTATAAATATATATGGAGGGTAGTGAATGAACCAGGGAAACATGCTGCTGACAGCAGAAGAAGTTATGTCAGACAGATAAAAATGAATTTTTGAGCTAATTCCACTTGAAATGCTTCTCTCTCTCTCTCTCTCTCTTTCCAATATATATATATATATATATATATATATATATATATATATATATATATATATATATATCAGTATCCCACAGTAGGGCTGTGCATCTAAACAGAACAGCTAAGATGATTGCAGTGAATTGTAATGCAGGTTTTCATGTGTAGCCCATCCTATTATGTATGTGTCACATATTTGGAATTAATCCCCGTCTCCACTAGGGAAAACCTGCACAGAATCATCTAGATCCCCTCACAAAGCAGGAGCCACTGGCCATGCAATACTACTACCTCCAGTCCTCAATGAGATGGAATACTACTCAACATAGGTCACTGCTGGTATGGAAGAACACCATGCTTCATGACCTGTACTCAAGAATGTTTCCAAGGTTTGGATGGCCAATTGCATGCTCCTCAGGTGTTATGGTAACCTCTAGTGGAGATTAAAAGTACGCCTGTTCACAAAACCATAATCAAAACTGTGTGTGTGTGTGTGTGTGTGTGTGTGTGTGTGTGTGTGTGTGTGTGTGTGTGTGTGTGTGTTTGCGTGTGTGTGCATGCACAAGTGCATGCATTTACATGCAGAAAGCTGGTAATTATCATCACAGCATGTCAGGAGCACATTCTTGGCTCTCACTACAAGCTTATAACTTTATGCCACTGTCAAAGTTGTTACCTTTTACTTTTCATTGCTTTTCACAGTTCTGGTGCTTGTCCTGCCTGCCACAATAATTAGTCTACACCTCAGTGGGTTAATCCAGACACCCACAATTCATAGTTATATGAGTGAAGATAGACACCTCCAGAACTGTGACAATTTCTAATAGGAGTCAACAGCCCAGACATAAGTCAAGATGGTAATATGGGACAAAAAATATACCAAGTAAGAAAAAAAAAAGGGGAAAAAAACAGTGAGTATCTGACAATAATACTAGAGTAAATTTTTCAAATGAAAGGAAAAAAAATACGATTCATGTCTCTAAGCTGCCTGCAACTAAATGCATAACAGAGCAGTTGAACAAATCTTGGAACTCCAGTGAGATAAAATACTGCAGTACATGAGTTCCTTATTTTCTGATCCAAACAGCAACTATATTAACTTCAACACAGTTCTGCTACAAAAGGGCAAAATCTAGCAAATTGGTGTATGATATGCTTTTATAAATGAACCAGTATACTAAAATTGAACATACTGCCTCGGGCATCCCCTGCCGAATTATTTAATCACACTAAAACGATGCTTACTTAAAACAAGTGCTAAATATTTTGTCTTAGCTCCTACAGCAGGGATACAGCATATTTTGTGTATACCATGCTTATTCTAAGCTGTGCACATCCAGAGTCGCTAGCAGATCTGGCCTTTTATCAGTGCTCTATATATGTCCTGGATGAATAATGGAAATGTAAGAATATTCTAGCAGAAAATAATACAAGCTATCATATTTTCTCTGTATTGTTCTGTGTTCATAATCAGCCTTATATGGCATAACAGCTTGGATTAGATAACCTACTCTATTCCAGGCTCACTAATATTCATCAAGTACCTAGTGCTTACATTCTGCACTGCTTTGGTACTATAAAGCCAACAGACTTGGTGATGTAGTAAATGAAGGATACAGATCTGCTTCTTTTGGGTAATTTCAGTCACCTTGAACAACTGCTTATTTCATTAGGTGAATCCAAGGCCTTCAGAATGCCAATATACTTTATCAATAGTTATCTTGGAATGCTTTCTTTCCTATCCTAAAACTTCAACATATTATATACTCCAGATTCCCAGTAGTCATGTCTACCTTGTCTTCAAATCAGATAACTAAAGGAATCTTGGTAGCTGGAAGATGTAATTACTTTAGAATACTTATCTAATGTAGCTGGCATTGTTACATGCTTTCTCAGCTTCTATGATTCTGCCTTCCATCCTAGTTACTAGTGTGTGCGGAGCCCCTTCTGCGGCGGTTTATACACTAATTCTAACCACCTAACTGAACCCAACCCCAGAAACGGCTTGGGAAAAAAAGGGACTCCTATGTACTGAAATCTACCTCCCTGCAGTCAACACTTTAAACTAAGAAGAACTGTCAGTTCCAAAGGCAGCAGCAAAGTTATTATTCTACTACATTGTTGCAATTTAAAAGTATCTAGTAGTGAAGTGGTCTGCCCGGGGGCTTGCAGCACAAGTAGAACTGGATTAATCCCCCCCCCCCCTTGGCAATACTTTTTTTAAGCTTTTTCAATAGTTAAAGCGAAGCAGTCATTGAGAACTTACCCCACTTTTAGCCGTTTTTTACCTGCTCTCCCTAGTTTAGAGCTCTCTGATTGCCTCTGTAAGATATCTGTCTGTAAGTCTCGTGGTGGCTGTGTAAAGCCACATGGAGACACCTTCCACCAATCAGCTTGCTGTTTCTATAGTATCTCCTGGTAAACGGAAGAGAGGTTTCTTAAACCCTCATCTTGCACCATTTCTTAATCTGCCTTGCATCTCAGCTACTAGTGCATGCAGAGCCCCTTCTGTGGCGGTAAGCTGCTAAACAGTCAATACTTTACAATTCATGTATAAATTGAACTAGAGCAATGCTACAATATACACTTATTGCCATTTGATTTATGCTAAGGCATGCCTGCATATTAATTGTGATAGTACAAGTAGTTCGAATAGCTAGTTCGAATAGCTACTGTTATTAGCTAATTGTTTGAGGTAACAGTGCACATGTTAGGGACTAAATAGCTTGCGATCACAATGTGTACAGACTTAAAGGTTCAGTTGACCCACACGGTGACCTGCTAGGCTTTTTAAATTGATCTGTTTTGTTTTAGATTTACTCTGGCCTGCTAGACTTTTTAAATTAATCTGTTTGTTGCCCTATGTAATATTGTGCGTTCTTCTCTTCATTGTGAATGTTAATGTGTGTTGTTTCTTATGTTTCACTGTGAATGCTAATGCTTTTTGAAACAAATTTTATATGTACTAAAGAGATACAAGTTTCTCTTCACTTTGAACGCTAATGTTTTTAAAACACATGTAATGTCTACTACAGAGATATAGGAATGCAACTTTGTACTGACAGTACTTCCCCACCTTAAACCAAATTAGTGCTTCTCCAGCTCTATTTTATGTGGCATAGCATGTCTTGGTAAAGCTAAAACCCCTTCCACCCACCCAAATGCAGGAAGGAGATATTCTACTGCCTAAAACAGTTGAATTGATCCCATCTAAGTGCCCTGCAGCCTGAGTGAGACACAGGAAAGGAACCAAGCAACGGTGTGATTTCTAAGTAGATTAAAGTGGCTCCACTAATCTATATGGTGGAAACGAGCGTATTCGCCCACATCTCAAAGCGCAATAGCGGTAAAAGGTTTCAGCCGGGAACAGCTAAGTGGGTTGTAGGTTGTCTGCATTAAATAGATAAGTGTAACTAAGGCCAATTGTATATGATAAATATACCAGTGGCATAGTATTAATTGAGCCTTTGCAACTACATGCCTACACCATCTTAAGATGCCAGAAATGGGCATATGTTCTAATTTATGCCTAGAATTAATGAAGGCAATGTGCCTAACAGGCCCCCCATAATGCTGGGCCTGTTTTCAGTGAAATTGGTGATTGTAGAAACCAACATGTAAAGTGGAGACTACCTTCTCAGGGAATATTACTGGTACATTCCTCCTTGTAACATACATAAAGGCTGTCCCTCTAATACCCATAAAGTATTTAGCTAACACAGGGGTGAAACTTTGTCAACTTAATTTGTACACCTAAAACACTGAACATTGGTTTGTTTATTTTATACACTGGTAGGCAACTGCTTGCTGAACTTTACTGTATGTTACAGAAACTCTTAGAAACATATGTACTTATCTATTTCCCTGTTGCTTATGCCTGTATAGTAAGTGATATTTCACTAGATTCATTATTAAAGTGGATTTTTTTACTTCTCATCTTACCTCTAGGTTTATACACCTATTCTAACCACCTAAATGAACCCACCCCCAGAAACTGCTTGGGAAAAAAAGGGACTCCTATGTACTGAAATCTACCTCCCTGCAGTCAACACTTTAAACTAAGAAGAACTGTTAGTTCCAAAGACAGCAGCAAGGTTATTATTCTACTACATTGTTGCAATTTAAAAGTATCTAGTAGTGAAGTGGTCTGCCCAGCGGCTCGCAGCACTAGTAGTACTAGATTAATCTCCCCCTTGGCAATACTTTTTTTTAAGCTTTTTGAATAGTTAAAGAGAAGCAGTCATTGAGAACTTACCCCACTTTTGGCCAGTTTATACCTGCTCTCCCCGGTTTAGAGCTCTCTGATAAGTCTCGTGGTGGCTGGGCCCTGCTCCGTTCACCTCCCTACGCTCAGCTCACTCCGCCCCCCCCTACCCTGCCCCCATTTCCCACCTGCTCCCACTACCTCTACATTTATTCTAACCCCAAATCACCTGACCACTCCGCACAACCAATCAACAGTAACCTCCCAAGCCACACCCCTAAATCTCTCTACCACATATTAAACACCACTTGCTTCCACATACAACAAAACACAAACTATGCAGGCCTTACTTTCATCTCTTCTACTGGCCCTCTCAACCCTAACCTACATTATATCCTTACACACATACAAACCCCTACTACATACCACCTATCATACAACACATACCTTCACATCTTCTCCTACACACATAACCTTTCCTATCATCCCATCATTATTTAGCAACAACACAATACTATTTTTACAAAACAAGTACATCCCACTATCTTACAATAGAAAAACATCATGTAAACTCCACATAGACATTTTACAAACTATCAAGCTCCAACATTTTCTACAGAAATACCTCCTTACCTCTGGAAATATCCATCCAAACCCAGGACCAAACAACACTATACCCTCAAACTAACACTCTGCAGATCTTCTCATCATAAACCTTAACTCTCGTAGTATATCTAACAAACTTCCTCACTTATACACACTCATAACCCACTACTCCCCCAATATTCTTACTATAACACAAAATGAAGAAATCCTCCCTCCAGGATGTAATATCCTACATGTAGCTAGAACAGGAAAAAAGGTGGAGGCATTGCAATTGTTTACAAAAATACCATCTCTCTCCAACCTCTATTAACTCCACTACCAAAATTTAATAATGCTGAGATCACTGGTTTTGTGTTACTGATAAATAAGAAAAAGAGTAGCAATATTCTATGTACATATATCCATCCAGGTAATAAATCTCCAACAATTGAGAATATTCTACAATGGTCTAAATCTAACCTCCCACAAGAGACTATTTTATTAGGTGACCTAAACATTGACTGGCAAGCCTGTAACTCTAAAAAACCCACTAACCACATAAACTTGTATGGCTTCACCCAACTCATTCAAGAACCTACTAGGGTTGACAAAAAAATCCCATAAAGAATCTATACTAGATTGGACATTAGTTAACTACCCTGTAAATAATTATCAAGTAGGTAATCTACCGGACGGACTTAGCAATCATCTTCCTACCTTCCTCCTAAGGAAACGTACTAACGCTCCAAAACCTACAGTCTATAGACAAGTCCGAAATGATAGTAATGTCAATCTTCTAGAACTCAACACTATGTTATGAAAATGTAATTGGGAACCACTTCATAGCCTCGATCTAGACCAAGCAGTTGACTATTTTAACACTACTCTTATTAACATCCTTGATTCAATTGCCCCAGTAAGAAAAAATAGAGCTATACAAAATTATGCTCCATGGCTTACCAAGTCCACTAGAGTCTTATTGAAAACCAGAGATACGGCATGGAAAGCTTGGAAAAAATATAACACTCGCCTAGCTAAACAAAACTATCAACACCTTAGAAACCAAGTCAAAATACAAACAAAGCACGATAAACAAAAATACTTCTTAGCTATGCAAAATAAACACTCCAATAACCCCCAAAAGTTTTGGCATGCTATAAACTCCCTATTAAAACCAGGCAAAACTTATACACCAGCTCCTACCTCCACCACTACAAAATCAGATAGCAAAATAGCCTCCCAATTTAATCATCACTTTACTGAATTAATTATATCACTATCAACCCAACTTTCCAAAAATACCTTCCCATGTATACCAAAACCGTCTAACAACTTAACTCTCTTTTCCTTCTCGCCTGTCTCAACCTCCACAATAAAAAAATACCTCTTAAAACTAAAACCAACTTCTCTTGCAGCAGATGGCATACCTGCTCATTTCCTAAAAATGGCTGCCGACTCCCTGTCCTACCCTGTCTCAATCATAATCAACCGCTCCATACAAGAATCCCATATTCCTCAACTATGGAAAGTCTCTTACATTATTCCCCTTCATAAAGGTGGGAATTCCTATGATTTCTCTAACTATCACTCCATAGCCATTCAGTCTCCTTTATCAAAAATACTTGAGAAATGCATACATTCACAGGTTATGCATTTCCTAGACTCAAACAAGCTCTTTTCCTCTACACAACATGGTTTCCATCCACACCACAGCACAACCTCTGCCCTCCTATCGTTCACAAACTTGGTTAACCAACACAACACAGAAATAATAACAAGTTTGTATCCACTATATTCCTGGACCTTTCTAAGGCATTTGATATGGTTTCCCACTCCATTCTAATAGATACTCTTACCTCTTTATCCTTTGCCCCTAACACTGTTGCATGGTTTAAAAACTATCTAACAGACTGTCAACAGGCTGTCCAGTGGCAAGGAGTCCTATCATCTTTATTCCTAACATCAGTTGGTGTACCTCAAGGCTCCATATTGGGCCCTCTTCTCTTTTCTATCTTTACTAATAACCTACATGCCTCTCCCCTACAGTCCTCACTCATACAGTACGCAGATGACTCCACACTGATCTGCTCTGCCCCAACTCTTACAACCCTACATCATTTTGCCCAAGAATTCTTTAGCTCAGTGGAAAAGTGGATCACAAATATTCAACTTATACTAAATCCCAACAAAATAAAACTACTTTTATTTACCCCAAACAAATCCAAAATCACTCCCCTCTCCTTCTCGATCCTCTCTAATAAAGAGTACTGTCATCTCACCCTCTCTTCACACCAAGCTCCTGGGCGTTGAAATAGATAACTTACATTTTGATATCCATATCTCCCAAACTATCAAAAAGGTACGTAAAAATGGGGTCCCTTTATAGACAAAAGCACTTTCTATCAGATCAAGCTAGGGTCACCTTAGCACAAATCCACCTTCTCTCCACACTAATGTATGCAGCACCTATTCTCACCTATGTCAGAAAAACTGATCTTGACAAACTTCAGTCATGTTATAACAACATTGCCAAATTTGCTAAGAATTCCCCCTTTAGAACTCACCATTGTATACCTCTCAGGCTACTTCACTCCCACAGCTATTAACCTATCACCAACTAGTCATAGCCTATAACATCCAACAATATCCTGACAGAACTCCAGCTCTTAAGGAACTAATAAGTAACTACATACTAAATCGGTCACTCCACTCTGCCAATAAATCACTCCTCTCCATCTCCACAGCTAATAACACTGCCGGCAAAGCTCTGTTTTCTCATAGTATAGCAAAGAACTGGAATAATCTCTCTCACTCAGTTATTTCAGCATCAAACACAAAACAATTCAAACACTCTCTTAAGTCTCATCTTATTATTTCCTGGTTATGTCCATGTGTCACATAATGACAAATAAACTACCTACTTTCTTCCCCCTAAACCAGGAAACATGGAAGTAACAAATCTCTTTACATATACTAATGTTTGCAAATTAATCTCGTCTGAACATTTGTGAACTACTAACATATTGTCTACTTGTAAAGATGTTGAATTATGTGTGATAAGAATTTCTTTGTGCTCTGATCTCTTATGTCGCAGATACAAAGTTTCATTGATTGGTTTATATTTGATGCATAAATACCTGTAATCACTATATTAATTAAGTGAAGATTTTCTCCCCAGGCCTCCTCTGAAAATGGACCTCATCCAGTCGGACCATCTCGATTAACAAATGCAAAATAAAAATAAATAAATAAATGTAACCCTCCACAGAGCTGACATTTTTCAGTCAGATAAACTAGTACTAGCAGGACAAACTCTCCACCCTTCTATCCATCACTCTTGGAGTCCCCAGGACTCTATATTAGGACCCCTTCTTTTTTTTCTCTATTTATCAATGACCTTCACACTATCATCCCAGAAGCAACTTGTATACAATATGCTGATGATTCCACCCTGATTTGCTCAGCCTCTTCCTCAACAAAACTCCTCACTTTATCCCAGCAAATCTTCAACATGGTTGAAAATTGGCTCTCTAATCAGCAACTGATATTAAACCCTAATAAAACAAAGCTACGGCTCTTCTCCCCTACTCGTAAGTCCTCTCAACCTTCATTTACTATAACATCTAATAATGGTACCATAATCTCACCAGATACCCATACCAAACTCTTAAGAGTTATAATAGATAACAACCTTAAATACAACATGCATGTCAATCAAACAATTACAACCATTAATAAAAAACTTGGCTCCCTATATAAAAATAAATCTTTCCTTACCACTCTAGCCAGGACCGCCATTGCCAGTACTCATCTACTTTCAACCCTCCTTTATGCCTCCCCTATACGCACTAACTTGAGCAAATCTGATCTCAGCAAACTCTCAAGCTGCTATAACCACATTGTCAGGTTTGCCACCAGCACTTCATATAGGACACACCACTGTCAGAACCTAAACCTCTTAGGATGGCTAGAATTCCCTAGACTAATCCAGTATAACCAACTCATTGTTGCATTCAAAGTTAACCAACCAGAAAAGAACACCCTCACTCAAAAACATTATTCATCCCTACAAAAACCCTAGGCCACTTCGGTCATCTACTAAACTGTCGGTACAAACTTTTAAAGCTAATAACTCAGCGGGGGACTCTGTTTGCAAATTCAGTGAGCAAAACTTGAAATTCTCTCCCAGCCGACCTTACTCTACAACTCTCACTTACCCACTTCAAAAAAGCCCTAAATAAGTATTTTAAAACTCACTGACTGTGCCCTTGCTCTAATCCTGACTAAATCCTCCTCTGCTACCACATGATAAATGTACTCTAATTAATTTACTGTTTATTTACTACTACTACTTTGTAACCTTACTAGTTATTGAAATGTGAGATTGTAATTTGTATTTGGACATTGCTGAACATAAACCGTAATTTATACTTGTCTTTATTATCATTTATCTGTTTGTATGTTTGGAGCTTTTCTCCCCTGGCCTCCGCTGAAAATGGACATGTATCCAGTCGGAATATCCCGGTCAACAAATCTAAAATAAAAATAAATAATATAAAATACTACACTGTTGGAGTCACATATTAGATATTTCTGAACGAAAAGCAACTCTGGAAGAGTTGTTGGATCTAACTTAATGAGTTTATCAAAAAAATGAGACCTACACAATCTCACATAAACTATTTATTTACCAAATAGGCAGCATGTAGTCAAACGAAGGTGTAAGGAAGGAAAGCGAAAGTATGTCAAGTTCATATGTTTATAAACCCAAATATTGTGGGAAAGGTTCAGATAGTCATCATAAACATTCACATCTTCTTACTTTTGGGCATATGTGGAAAATGCCCGTCTCTTAAAAGGTACCAAACCCATGTAGGGGAAATATTGTGTAAAGGAAGGTGCAGTTGTCTCTTGTCTGGTACAAGCTAGGCACTGTCACAGTCAGGAAAGTTAGTCAGAGCTGTAGTTAATGACTGATACCAGACACAATATTCCTAGAATAAAGGTGTTGCAGAATTTCACTTGCTGCTATGCACTGCAGCTCCCCCTGTTACAAGGTAAAATTGCTAGGCTTATTAAATGCTATTTTATGTTTATAATATGTTCTGTTCATAAGTTCAAAGAAAACGAAGGCAGGAATGAAAGGTTGACTGTTTGTGTCATTTTACTTTGTTTTGTTTCCCTTATCCAAAATGATTCCATTTTGTTCATAGGTAGGTACTAGGTTATCAGCCCTGGGGCCTATACAAGCCTAGCCATAACGATTCCCTGGCTATTGCTTCCCACAAATATTTACTTCCCTGGACCCCTGTCTAGCAGGGCTACTGATGTGATCTCTGGGGTGAATTTCCTATCTCCCATCCAATCCTCAAGGTTCCTCTAGAAGAGGGCCAATGAGGCACTCTGCCTGACATGTATGGGCAACCTGTTCCAGAGTATGGGGAGTCTCTGGGTCAGGAACCTATCCCTCCAGCATGTTTTCTTCATCGTGATGACAAGGTTAAGGGATGAGTACAGAGGGACAATGACCTCCTTTTTTCTGGATGAAAAACCCTTAGTGATGAAGTGTGCCATGTAGAAGGATTTTCTAACTGTTGTGGCTATGTGGTTATCAGAGGTGAGACCACTGTCCACCTGTGTCCCTAGGTCTCTTATCACACTTTTGGTGTTTAGTGTACAGCCACCTATGTGGTAATTCACAGGTATGTGTTTTTTCCTAAAGGGGATAACTATACATTTTTTGGCATTTAGCTTGAGCCCATGGTTCTGGCACCAGGCATCTGTTTCGGTAAGGCCCTTTTGTAGTATATCTGCATAATTTGGGGATTCAATAATGGCTCCCAGCTTGCAGTCATCTGCAAACTTTGTAAGCCAGATTCCTTTAGTGTTGGCCTGTACTTCAGAGAAGTAGATGCCAAACAAGAGTGGTCCCAGGACTGAACCCTGCGGTACGCCACTTGTCTGGAGCTGGATTTGGAGTCGATTACTTTTACAGTGTGTGTTCTATCAGTAAGCCAGTTTGCATCCCATCGAGCGATTTAGGGATTAATGCCCAGCTTAGTAAGTTTATCTGTGATTCCAGAGTGGGGGATAGTGTGGAAAGCCTTGGCAAGGTCCAAGTAGGCTGTGTGAACCACCTTACCCTCATCTACAGCTCTGAAGACTGATTCAAAGAAGTCAATCAGGTTCAGGAGGCAAGATTGTCCCTTCACGAACCCACACTTAGGAAAATTTAAAACAAAACTAAAAAAAAATAAATAAATAAATGAATAAGTAAACTATATATGATCAGAAAGGCAAGTCAGAAGTAACAAACTTCATGACACCCATGCAGTTGGGAACTGGAAGTTCAGCTGCTGAATCCTACACTAAGGCACTGTTCGAACACATTCATTCATGCATGGACTGAGCCATCCCAAATAGAACCAAGACGCTCTCCTCTAAAAAAAGAAAGCCAGGAAGAGAGGTCCAAGTAGGCTGTGTGAACCACCTTACCCTCGTCCACAGCTCTGGAGACTGATTTGAAGAAGTCGATCAGGTTCAGGAGGCAAGATCGGCCCTTCACGAATCCACACTTAGGAAACTTTAAAACAAATAAAACTAAAAAAAAATAAATGAATGAATACGTAAAGTATATATGATCAGAAAGGCACACTGTTGTAATTTGACAGCGACCCTTAAGGATTTTATCTGGAATATTTATGGCAGATAACTGACACACTGTATGTGTACTCCCTGAATGACAGCAATATGTTGCCATGAAGATTTTTCAGTGTATATTTATACGAGAAGGTGACTCTCTCTCTCCTTCATGGCTGCATGATCGTAAACAGCTGTCTCAGTATGTAGAAACACATAAATATTATAAGCCAAAAGTAAGCATCTGAGAAAGCCTCATAGGAGGCTAATAATGGTGGAATAGCAGCAGGCCTGGCAGAAGATCAATCCTCATTTTACATTTTGCATCTTCTATGAATTTCTATTCAAGACAATATAATTGTTTCCTCTTTGACTATTAACTACCTCTGCAGAGAGCACTGGCTTAAATGTGATGGCTGAAATTACATGAGCTGTCAGGAAGCTATAAACGCACATATCATACTGTGACACTCTTAACTGTTGTGGTACCAGTGAGGTGGAGAGTTAGCATATGTCTGTACTGCACAGCTTCTTTTTTTCTAATCTTGTTAATTTTAGAGACTGCAGACATCTAATTTTACTTGCCATAATTTTGTCCTGTCTTTTTTGTGCTCCCATAGCTAGACTATACTTTCTGTTTGGCAGGACTTGTCAGCTTAGTACTTGTTATATTCTTTAAAGAAAACTCACCTGAAGACCATAGTATGCTTGAAGCCTCTTAAAGGCAAGCAAAGACAGAGAGCTTGTACACATGAACACACACATACACTGAATACAAAGTGAGACTATGCACATGTATGACAAGTTCATATATGGGTACACAGATATTCAGAGAGCTAGGTGCACCGTTCAGTACATCAAATTACCCCTGCCTTTTTTAGTTTAGACTTACATAATTCACTGGGCAGAATGGTACTTCTGTACCCACAACGAGTCAACAGAAAGGAGGAGGTATGCATAACAGTGGAACACAAGTCCCATTCATGTATAGGTTCAGAATCACTGCCATAAACTTCATGAGTCAGTAGGTCGGATGTTGAGGTCATTTTAGAGCATTTTGTTTTCTCTGTTCTCTCACTGGTTCATGAATTACTGGTGTATGAGACTAACTATTCTGCATAACAGTTTATTGTGCTCAGTCAGGGAGCAAGTCATGACTGGGAACAAACCTGTGTTTTATCCGGCATGTTATCACGGTCACTGTCCCAAACTCCAGAATCAGAACTCACTTGTTTAAAAGGGACAGCGGTTGTTACCATTACTTGTCTAGGTTTTAACTGGTCAGTATGCCCCCATTAGGAAATCCCTGAATCACCTCCTTGAATTTGATATAAAACTGGGCCTGTTTTATCCACAGTGCCTCCTGCAGTCCACTTTTGTCCTCCCTCATGGTATCCCAGAGATACTCTGTATATTTTTCATTGAATAGTCTAGCAATTAATGTAGAGGATTTAGGATATGAGCTGTTAACACACTGCTTCCTGTGGTACAGAGCTTGATTCCCTCAGCCTCCATTTGTCAAATGTGTGACCTTGGGGAAGTCACTTAAGCAAACATGGCTTTGGGGCATTTAATAAATTGGTAAGGATCACCAAGGGTCTCCTGGACTACATGCTTAATAACCACCTTTAAACTTATGAATGATCTGTTAGTTGCATGCTTGTCATGCTGACATTTTTGCGAGTACAGTTTTATTTGGACAGTCCCACAGACTAGGTTTCATGAAGTGTAATATAGTTCTGATATGTCTACTTAAGAATAATTCTGCAGGTGTCTGCCCCTGCAGCATATCTTGGAGTTGTTCTGCATTGTAACTGCCAAAGCAACATTTTAGTTTCATTTTCCACTATGGCATTTGAAAATGTCTTCAAACCTGTCCTGAAGGTCTGTATGAATCTTTTAGCTAACTCATTTTCTGCTGGATGCCATGCTGCACGAGTTAAATCAACTTATTTATTTAACACTTGTTAACTGGGTGGATAGCTTGATTCAAAACCACTTTTCAACCATGACCCAAGCCTTTATGCAATCATGACATGAAAAGAAAAGATCAGCAGTAGTGCATGCCATTGTACAAATATTAATAAAAGCGGATTGTACGTTAGTACAACACAATATAAACCAAAGATGATAGCACATATCATAGAACAAAGTAATAACAGAGATGGCTCATATCATTGCATTGATGTTAGAGCATAATATCATTTAAAAGTATACATGTTAACTATAGTGCACATATAATAAATACAGAATCTATGTTTTATTTCAAAACTTTACAAAGAAATAGTAAACTACAGAAACTAATAGACATGTATAAGCATATAAAACCGGTATGCCACACAATGTATGCACAGACTGTTATGCAATGTGTGTGCCAGTCTCAAAACATACACACACACACACACACACACACACACACACACACATATATATATGTGTGTGTGTGTGTGTGTGTGTGTGTGTGTGTGTGTGTGTGTGTGTAAGCTAAACCTTCTCAATGACTAATGACTCGAGTGGATGTGGAGTGGATAAGGAGTAAACCAGACATGTAACCTACCCAGTCTTTAAAGCATATGCACTTGGGATCATTTCAATGGGTAGCTCTTATTTTTTTCTTAACTCATTATAGCCTATTGATGCCTCCAGGTGTTTCTGCAGTTACATCCAACTGACATCTCTAGGCATTCAGTAATGTCTGTTCATATTTGCATTAATAACTGTGAAACCATGCTGCATACAAGTTATTAGATAATCTTAAAGTTTACATGATGGGCAGTTCAATTCAACTGGATGTAACCTCTGTCTAGTGCTACTAAAGAGATATTAATTGTTGTTCGTATACTGTTTATTTATATTTCCATCATTTTCATATTCTTTTAAATATCTCAACAGTCATGCAACACAGATAGAATTGCATTGCCTCAAAGCACACAGATGCTAAAACAAGATGCTGCTGACAGTATACGTGTAGCTTAAATGGTTACTGAGATGTTATAAGTTGTTTACAAAATATAACAAAATTAATATTTATTGTGTTTATTTTAAGTTACAAAATACAGTTCAAGATGTAGAATCTAATGAAGGGTACCACTGTAAAGATTTGTGTGTGCTGAATAGTTTGCCATTTCCATTTCTCTAGTAACCCTTATGGTTCCAGAGATATGAACATTTGTTTGAAATGTGAGGCCATAACTTGATTTTGTCAAAAAGCTTATTATACAGTCATTGGGGGAAAGAGTAAAACTTGCAGAGCTCCACTGGAGTAAACACTAATACAGTGTTTTAACTGGTAACTGTAATTGGCAAAGAGTTACTCGAAGCTGGTGATGTTCTAGAGAAGCAAAAGTAAGCGATGTAGCTTGCAAAACTAGTAAGGAGGAGTAGATTTAATAATGGTATTAAGCACTTTCATCCACATACAATTATATAGCACTTCTTCAGAACAAACAGCAGCAACAGTCAAGATATTTTAAACTACCTACTACACTACGTAAGACATCACATGATCCATCCATGTAACGACATAAAGACAACAAAACATGCAATAAATGCATACTAAAATTAATAGTAAAAATATCTATGTTGTGAACCTTATAAGTACCATAACATTAATTTACAAAATAACCCCACAATTTTCCTGAATGGAAATACAGTTTATGGAAATAGCATCATTTCATCCCGGTGGCTCCTCAGCATTGAGTCTAAGCTACCACATTAATTTGGATCACTCTAATAGATTATTTTCCTTACATTTCATAGTGCACCTAAAAAGATTATTAGTCAGATCTGTAATTATGTTGTATACATCTTCATAAATTCTCCTTCTAAGGGAAAATGTTACAGCCTCTTAAATTTACAAGTTAAGGATGAAATCACCGAAGATTACTGACATAATGCTTTGCTACCTAAGTGATATTTTTTAAGTGTTTTGCACTAAGATGACTAGGTTGAAGGAATATGCACTGTCAGAATCAGCATCTTTGCATGACCACCTAGTGTGGTTTGTAAAATTGTCCAATTTGGGTAATATCTGAGGTGACACTACCTTTTGTTATTAAAGAAAGCGCCAGCTGTGTTGAATTCTAAACAAAGGTAACACATTCCTGTTATTTCTGGTTCCTGGACTATTATCTGAAAAGAGAGAATAATTTTGAGAGAAATACAGAAACAATGTTCTTCTAACCCAGACTCAGTGGCTAAAATAATTAGGGGGTTATGTGAGGTACCCTGTTACTCAAAAAACATCCGTTTTATTATTAATACCTCTTAAATGTAGAGAGCCCATGGATATACATTTACACTGAAGCTGCATTAAATGGCAGTAAATTTGGAACCTTAGTTTAGTTGAATATCAGCTGATAATAACATAATCAAGGAATATAAAGGTATATATAGTTTCTGGAATTTCAAGGAAGAATGACAAGGAGCTTGGCAGTGCAGATGTTTTAGTATTAATACATTTTTTGTAAACATTAATTAGTGTTGAAATGCATTTCTGCCATCAGCAAAGTAACTCCATACTAAAAGGACAGCTGTTGGAAGACAAAATGACAGCATGATTGATTTCTGGTTGGAAGAGTGGTGATGATGAGGTAATATTGCATAAACGCCATAATAAAATGACAAGAACCAAAGGAGAAATAGAACTGACATTGAACATTCTGTTGTTCAAAGGGGGATTAAATAGTAAGGATGGTGCTATTATGCCTGTAGGTAGAGCTCAGTTCTATATGGTAGGGTGCATGGAATCAGCCACAGATAGAGATATAAGTGTAGGAGAGGAAGGTGAAGTGTTTATAAACTATAACAGTGAGATGCTAGAGAAATAAGGAGTGGATGATAATAACTTGGCCAAGATGGCTGGTCTATAATACATTTGGTACTGAAAGAAAAAGGGGGAGAACTGCATCAACTATAGTGAAGTGAATATGATTGATGTGCAGAGGTGAAAGTAGGTGGTGTAGTTTGTCTACAAAGGAAATTATGTGAAGGGTAAGTGGTAAGGGGGTAGGGTAGAAAAGCAAAGCACATTTCAGTAAAGTGAGGTGCTGCAGAGTGGAGAGTCCCTATATCCAGGTAAGATAACTATCAGTTTGAATGCTCTGTAAAGAAGCACCAGAAGCTAGCCAAATGCAGGTAAGTTATATATGCACAGTATAAACAGTTCCAATTTCATAGTGGGTTTGAGTGTAAGTACATACACAAAAATGTAAAATATAACATTATTATTTTGTTGAGTTTTATTTTTTAAAGGTTTTCATAATTATTCATTGAATTTTTATTTCATGTTTACTTTTTTTTATATCCCCACCCTTCTTTAAGATATTCCATATTCTTTTTCTAATGTAAATGCTTTTTTTACTTACATTTGTTAATTGAGAATGTCTAGCTGGGAAGTCCTGTTTTTCAAAATATCATACATAAGGAAAAGAATATGTATTGAAAATGTAAAGTGTTTAGCATGACTTAAATACAATTGACAACACAATGTCAAAAATATCAAACAGTGAGAAATCACATGGCGTATAAACAGACTTACAGAATGAGAGCAGAACAACTGACTACAAGTATAGTCCTTGTGGACAAAAGCAGGTTTTATAAAATGATGAAATACAAACCAGTGTAAATGTGGCCATTAAATTATAACAATGGTGCAGTAACAGATTGCCATGCAACTCTGAATAGACTTGAGCATTATAATATCATTATTTATGTTACATCACAATTGCATCTAAATTTCTTATGAATGTGGTCAGTCAGTAGAAACTTAAATTTGTGTTTGATGCTCTTAATTTAGATGAGTTGCTAATGTCCTCTCCTGCTCAGCTGGTGAACCTGGGAATATTGAGGCAATGTTACAATTGCCTCATGTACACAGACAACCCTCTCCTCCTCCCACAAAACACAAATACATGCGAGAGATGCAACTATACGGCCAAACTGGAGGCTGAGCTCTCTCAACATAGGACTGGCATGACCAGACAGGAGGAGAAGCTAACCACACACACTACAGACCCAGTCTCACATAATACCATCACAACCTCAAATCATACACATAAACACACAAAGACATACTCGGAGGCTCTGATCAAAAATCTACCAAAACAGCAGAGGTCACCAAAGCAGACACCCAAACAACTACCACCTCAGAACACAACACCTGCAACACATAGACCACACAGTCAGAGTGTCAAGCAGTCACAGCCCTTAAGGCCAAACACAATGCCAGACACACTAGTCATTGGTGACTCCATAGTCAGACACACTGACGTCCCGCTCACCAGACTGAGTAAGGAGAAGGTCACAGTAAGCTGTCTGTCGGGTGCTAGAATCCGCCACATAACGCATGCACTCAGGTCTCTCAACAGCAGGTACAAGTGCGACTCAATCATTGTCCACGCTGGTGTTAACGACCTGAGACGTACCTCCTTGGACTACATGAAAAGAGACATAGAGGAGCTCTCTGATTATGTAGCCCAAGCAGGTATGACCCTGACCTTGAGCAGTATCCTACCTTCACCAAGAATGATGCCACAATACAGAGATAAGATGATCAGCTTTAACAATTGGCTTAAACTCTGGTGTCATTCAAAGGGGATCAATGTCTGTCTGGCTGGGAGGGCATGCTGGACAAGCCACGCTGCTTCGCAAGGGGCGGGTTGCACTGGGCACCCCTGGGACTGCGGATTTTGGCAGAGGCTCTTGCCACCCCATAGTGCCTTTTTAGGCAAGGCTCAAATTCTAAACCTACCACCCTAGAACAAAACAAAGAAAAAAAAACTAAGGGTAATGCTGCTCAATGCCAGAAGTCTCAACCTCAAGATGCACGCACTCGAGGCCCTTCTCAGTATGGAGAACATTGATGTCTGTGCTGTGACAGAAACCTGGTTCAAGGCTCCTGAGAGCACCCCAGCACTATCAGGTTTTACCTCATATCATGCATTCTGGCCCCAAAACCTGGACAATACCAAGAAAGGAGGAGGGGTATCCATATTCATCAAGGACACCCACACCTCAAGATTGGTGGCATCGCATGATGCATCGGAAGCCATCCAGGTGCAATTAACCATATGCAAGACTGCTCTGCAATTTGTAGCATGTTACAGGCCACCCTCGCAAACTCAGGAACCTCATATGGCCTTCCTGAAAACACTGGAGGGGATAAATGTATCTCCGAACACCATCATACTAGGTGACTTCAACTACCCTAATATAGACTGGGAACACTACTCAAGCCCAAACACTCTAGCCCAAAAGTTCCTGGAATTCATAAACTCAAATGCCATGGAACAACTAGTCACCATCCCCACAAGAGGAGAAAACATACTTGATCTCATCATCACGAACATGGGAGCACAATGTTCAACGCCGGAAGTATACCCCTCACTGGTGAGATCTGATCACAAACTAATCTCGCTGGAGGTCCTCATCCCGCCCCACACGAAATGAAAAACACCACAGTAAAGAACTTCTCCAAAGCCGACTTCACACTTCTAAAGACTAGTGTGGTCTCCTTTAAGGCCCCTGAGCCGGCGGTTAACATTACTCAAACCGCTGAATCACTTACAAATACCTTCTACCAGCACCTGCAAGGCTGCATGGATCAGGCAATCCCAAGCAAAACAAAGACTCTTTGTACCAAAGGCAAGCGTCCAGTCTGGTGGACCCCAGCCATAAACAAACTCTACAACAAAAGGAGAAAGCTACTACAAGATAGAGCAAAATCCTTAAAAGGTAAGACACCGCTGATCACTATAAGTAAAAAGCTAAGAGCTCTCATAAAATCATCCAAAGCTAATTTTGAGAAAAAATAGCTAAGAACTCTAAAGACAACCATAAGGCATTCTTTAGCTATGTCAGAAACCTAGGAGGAAACTCCCAGATATGCTCAGAATTAGTTCAAAATTATGTGAAGATTACTGATCCTACAGACATTGCCAACATACTGGCTGAAAGGTTCAGTGCAAACTTCTCCCCAAAGGAGAGATATCTATACCAAATGATTGTAGCCCCAAACATCTCTAACGCCCAGGTGAGAATTGCTCTCTCCAAGGCAAAGAACACAGCATCCATGGGACCTGATGGTGTCCCCGGCTGTGTGCTCCATGAACTCAACGAGGAATTAAACCCACAGTTAGGACAGCTGTTTAATCTTAGTCTCACCTCCGGATCGCACCCAGGAGTGGCGCACAGCGACTGTGGTCCCACTCCACAAAGGCGGTGCCTCCACCGACCCTGGAAATTACCGTCCCATTAGCTTGACAAGCCTTATCTGCAAAGCCATGGAGAGGATCATAATGGATCTCATAAATAAAGACATAGGGAACTTGCAGACTTTGGATCCAACCCAGTTTGGCTTTGTCAAAGGCAGATCATGCCTTCTAAACTTGGTTGACTTTTGAAACAGTCACCAAGGCCATTGACGAGGAAAGGCAGCCCATACAGCCTACCTAGACCTGGCGAAGGCTTTTGATACAATACCTCACTCGGGTATCATTGAAAAACTCATCAACTTAAATGTAAACCCATACATTACAAGATGGGTTGCAAACTGGCTGAGTGACAGAACCCACAGGGTCAGAGTTGCTGGCACCATGTCAGACTCAAAGCCTGTCACAAGTGGTGTCCCACAGGGCTCAGTCCTGGGCCCACTCTTGTTTGGCATCTACTTTTCTGAAGTACAAGCAAACACAGGAGGGTTATGGCTGACAAAGTTTGCAGATGACTGCAAACTGGGCGCCGTAGTTGAAAACACATCCGACACAGATATCCTTCAGAAGGGTCTCACAGAAACGGATAACTGGTGCCAGAGCCATGGCCTAAAGTTAAATGCCAAGAAATGCATAGTCATACCCTTCGGGAAAAATAAGGTTACCCCTAGCTACCATATAGGTGGCAATCCCCTGAACACAGAAGAAGTTATTAGGGACCTGGGAACCCAGGTTGACAGTAGCCTTTCATTCAACACTCATATTGCTAAAGTAGTTAGGAAGACCTTCTACATTGCCCACCTTATCATGAAGGGATTCACATCTAGATCAAGGGAAGTCATAGTCTCCCTATACTCATCACTCATCAGACCAATGATCGAGTACAATGCCCCATTCGGAATGTATCTGACCCGACACTTGCAGCAGCTGGAGAGGCCATAAAAGTTCCTCACCAAAAGAATAAAGGGTCTCAAAAATCTGTCTTATGCTGCCCGACTGAAAGAACTCCAGTTATATTCAGTTGCTTACCGCTTGCTCAGAGGTGACCTATGCCTGACATACAAGGCCATGTCAAACCCAGATTTGATGAACATGCTTCATCAAAAAAAATCTAGATCCCTCAGAGCCACAAGGGCGGGAGACTTAAACCTCGACACGGTTATTAATAGGACGTGCTGGAGGGATAGATTCATCACCCAAAGACTCCCTATGCTGTGGAACAGGATCCTGGTTTATGTGAGGCAGAGCACCTCGCTGGCCTTGTTCAAGAGGAATCTTGACCAATGGATGGGAGATCGCAGATACACCCCAGGGGTTACCTCAGTGTCACTGCTCGACAGAGGCACAGCAAAATAATGGGCATAGTTTCTCCAAACTAAAGGGGTGGCGTAAGCCACAAAACTATGGGCTAGGCTTATAAATGCCCTTGGGCAGATAGCCTAGTATGAACCTATGAACCTATGAGAGTAGTTTCTTTATTAGTGTACAAGGAGTGAAAAGTCTTTTCAGATTATCAATTGTAAGCTTAGGCATGGAGTCAAGCAAGCAAAATACTTCTGTTTGCTACATATAAGCACCCACCATAATCACAAATACACTATTTATAAATGGTCCTGAAAACTATCAGTGTTAATTTTTTCCAGCATCATCAAGGAAAGGCCCACACTTATGCTTATCTACCTTTTCTGCCATCTAAATAGAATTCAGGCTTCACACATGTTGTCAATCTCTTGATTTAGTTTTGGCATTCAAACTGTCCTTCTAGCCAGTGCTTTTATTTTTAGATAAAAGTATGCTTTAGGTGAAAGTATGCCAGGGTGGCCTCTATGGAGTTCTTCTAATACAATGTTTCTCAGCATATAGGGAACTAGAGTGCCCAAATCTTCTTCTTCTTTCAGCTTTTCCCGGTTAGGGATTGCCACAGCAGATCACATGTCCGCTCATGATTGGCAGTGGAGTTTTACGGTGTCAAGTTGCCAGCCCAACCTTCCACGGACGGCACACACATGCACGCACTCATGCCTAGGGCCAATTTAGAGTATCCAATCCACCTACATCATGTCTTTGGGATGTGGGAAGAAACCGAAGCACCTGGAGTAAACTCATACCACCACAGGGAGGACATGCAGACTCCATACAGAAGACACCCCAGCCGAGGATTGAACCAGAGAACCTCTTCCTGTGAGGTGGGAATGCTAACCACTGGACCACCGTGGCTGCCCAACTAGAGTGCCCCAATAAAAATGTGCATTTTGCGCCACTAAAAGTTTGAAACGTCTTTAAAACAAAATTAAAAATTTTGTAATATAGTTTAGTTCTTTCTACCGGGTGAGTGCCAAACAGGTAAGGGAAACAAAACAAGATAAGGACTTTGAGATGAGGTGGAACTACATTTTTTGAGTATTTGACTTACAGAGAATAGCATTTATGTGGAAGAATGCACTTGAGTGAAGTAATGGGAACTGATCCCTTCAAGCTGAAATAGCTGGGCTGCAGGTAATGGAAATCAGCAAACAACCTGTACCTTTTTAAGGTCAGATTAATTTGTGTATAGCAAAAATCCTTTGGGAGAAAAAGGAGTCTGGAATACATGTGTGCAGTACAGCCGCTGGAAGCGAGAGTGACAAAGGCTGGCACAATCAGCTCCAAGCCAGGAGTCATTCCTGATAATGAAAAGCAGGAGGATATCCGAGATTCTGGTGAAGACACATTCGATTTTTTTGTTGGTTAGTTGGTTTGTTTCACTAGAGGAAGGCATTTAGGTAAAAACCTTGAGTTACAAAGACTTACTGAAGTTGTTTCTGAACACTCCTTACACGTCTAACATTCCAAGGTCAGACTTTTCACTGAAAAGAATTTCTGACTGCAACAGGGCCACCACAGAGTGCCATTTCAAAGACTGCCAGCACTGACAGAGACACTGTAACCCTGTTCTATGCATTGCTGCTAATACTTCCAAAGGACTCAGGTGTTTATCTGGTTTCAAGCATCCTGTTGTATCATTTATATTTTTGGTTGCATTTGGCACACTCTTCCAATTTGTATGTTCTATTATTAAAAAGCTACTGCTCTGAATTCAGCTGGGTGTTTTCATTGCTTAAGAATTCACAGTTCTTATTAAAATGTGTAGTAGCTGAGGTATTGCTGACATTGGCCAGCCTTCCATCACAAAAATGATCACCTGAGACACTTCTAAGTCAGTTCATTTTATTTAGCCTTTAAAAGTGTTCTTCAATCAAAGTATTCGCACACCCTATGATTCATTACATAAATTATCTGAAATTTCAGTTAATGGAATTCTAGCAAGATAATTAAAACTGCCAACATTCTTGAAGGCTTTGCACTAGATAGTCATAGGCTGACAGTATTAACAACCAGTCACTAGATTCTTGCTGCTGTCGTGGTAACGGTACTTACGTATTATCGCAACCAGATTTTTGCGCTAATGCTGGTTGCTTCTGTTTAGGTCAAATGGTAGCACTGCAGTGTTATGAAGGTTAGAGACATGTTCTGCAATGTTTTTGTACTTTTAGGAAGCTTTATCATTGAAACAGCTCATAAGATAAGGTTCAAAAACAGGTTTCACCTTTTGCCGCCAGCATCTGCTGTCAGTTAAGCGAGTCCCATTCTACTGCCAATGTGTTCCTTCCACGTGCTGCAGTCGGTGAAGTAGGAAATCTCTGTTTTCAAACCTGTATTATTTATCAGTCATTTCAATGATGAAGCTACCTAAGTCCACCAAACCTGTTTCTAACCTTCATAATACTGTTGTACATGATCCAAAAAAAACAAAAAACAAAAAGGTAAAGCCGAAGAAGTAGTAGTCCTTCAGCAAAAGGAACTGCAGTACAAAATAATCCATTCCACAGATTGTACACTAACTCCTGCATTCCTTTCAGCCCCAACACATGTACACACACGCAACCACTGCGATCGCTGAATTCAATGCTGGACGTCTTTAAAGGACGCTACCCACAGACCTCAAAATTATGTCTTACTAGTTTTTTTAAAACCCCTACCGATATCCCCAACAGACCTTCTGCCAGTCTACCCTTCGATATCACACTTCAGTGAGACCATTTCAGTAAAAGTGAAGAAAGTAAAAGAAGTCGCAAAATCTGGTTGCGATAATATGTAAGTACCGTGGTAACAATATTTTATGTTGAATAAAAAATGTTAAAAAGGTGTTATGGTCAGTAATTAACTTTAACTTTTCACCCCATTGGTCTTCTTGAAATATCACAATCCAAAAGTTATGTTCCTGATATATAAGTAATATGTCTTCTATTCCCTAAAGGTGTGATATGCTGAATCGCTGCACCTGTAACATTTGGTGATACAGGTGATACTGACAACTCTTGCACATAACATACCAACATTTATCACAACTCATTATTTCTTTATATTTTCTGGAAGGCTTTATTCAAGGTGTTTTAATATCTATGACATATTATCTTTCACCACTCTATACAGTGGTGCTAACATTGCACATTAATTGTTAGCTTTCCTTAATAATTAATCAAGCTAAGAAATGCATGCAGCTGCTAAATACACATGGAGAGCAGATGCCTCATGAATGTCATTTACTATGTCTACTTAATTATATCCCCATTAATTCTCTGTCCAGATCATTCCCAAATATTTACTCAGTGACTTATCAGACTCACATTTTGATATTTTATTTATGGGACTACAGTTTTGCATTTTTTTTAAAACACGTTTGAGTTTATTATGTGTGCTTATTTTGCCTTACAGTAATCAGTAAACCATCCAAATGCATCACTACATTCATAGATTAGTACTAAGCTAACTGCCCTTGTGAGCCATTTTAAGCCTAGCCAACTATCCCTTGTGAGATTGAAACCCTGCACCTTGATTTTGTAAGGCAAACACCTTAACCATTAGACCACCCTCCCAACCCCAAACTGTTGAATGTTTTCCATTATTCTTTGAAAGATGGCTGATGCAAAGCACTAAAATCAGTCTGTTGCAAATTATACACTAGAAATTTCTATGATATTAACAGTCACATTCTTTTTTAAAATCATCATCAATTAAAATCAGTTTACAGGTAGCAGACAGAATTATTTTAAAAATAAAATTCCATCACTCAATGTCTCCATTTCTTCCACTCGATGCAGATAAGACTTATTGGTTGTGATTTGACTTAAGGACAGTTTACAATCTCCTCAGATATATATATATATATATATATATATATATATATATATATATATATATATCATCCTTTTTTACAACAAGAACATTATAACTACCCATGTGCATTGTTTAACTGGACTAATAATGCATGATCTCTTAAGCCTTTCAAGCACTTTATCCTTGTTTTTTTTTTGTTTTAAATAGCAATGGCCTGTTTTTACAAAACTTTTCTGTGACACACTGCTTCACAAAAGTGTACAATTTAATACCACCCACTGTTCCAAGTTCTGTACCAAACCTGTTAATCACAACATCATGCAAATCCAGGACACTTTGCAGTGAATGAAAATCACATGATGTATTGACTTACAAATTCAACTTTATTCCAGGATACCACACATTTCTGTAGCCAGTCCCTCCTTTATTAAGCTGGTTCTTTATCTTTTTAACACAAATAAAGACAAACATTCTTTTTTGATTTTCATATCATACTGTAGCCATTATTCCAGATTTATTTTAGAAAACACAATTCCATCACTGGTCTCTATCATTTCTTCCACTAGATGTAGATATGAATTAGTGGTTTCAGTTTGATATATAGTCAATTTATACTCACTATGGATATGTATGGTTAAATACATCTATTCCACCCAAGACAGCCACACTCTCACATTAGTCTGTCAGCATATCTTAGAAAACAGTGCTTGAAATGCCCATTCAGGTATAATCGTTACTGCTGTACCTGTATCAATTTCCATGTCTACTGTTTTCATTTACACCTACTGTAGATACAAATAATTCTTCCCTCTGTGTCTTTAAACTTACTGAAAACATTATCAATTCGGTGAGAGTCCTGCTTTTTGTTGACACATCTTCTGACAAAACTGCTTTTGAAATGAATACTCTCAAATTATATTGTCTGTTGATGGATGCCAGAGTACAGCAATTTATTTTGACTGTGTCCCTATAGTTCGTCTTCACATGAATATTAATTAATTCTGGTAACCTGTCATGTAAACAGGGTCAGAAACACATCACTAAATATAACTGGGCCACGTTAATTAAATAATTGTACTACTTCTTTTTTTTTGCGGGGGGTGTATTAGCTTGATCAGATGTGGTCTTAGTGTATAACTTATTTTGTTGTACATCATTTTGGCAAATGTTCCACTGATATTTAGACATGCATCCACTTTATTGTCACATTCACTTGTTTTACCATCTTACTATACATATTTAGTATTTTTATTATAAAAAGTTCTTTATTCTTGTTGTGTGACTATACCTTACTGTGACATGCTCTTTTTATATCTCTACTTATTCCACAACTGTAAAATTTATACAATTTGCAATTATAGATTTGTAAAGTATGCCTTTTACTACTGCATCCACATTTTTTTTAACTTTTGCAGGATTTGACTGCATTTTGACTGTTTACAGCACCCAACAAAACTGTATTTCATGTTATGTCAGCTGCTGTGTATCTCCATGTATTTCTATCTACAGCCTCTATGCTTAACGCAATCTCAAACACATTTCAAAATGTTAAATTCAATTCTGAAAGCATTTTTCTCAAATAATTTTTAATCTGAATGTCAGTCATAAATTGACTTTGAGCGTCATCCAAATTCAGACCAAATTCATGGTTCACATCATGCTGTTTCAGTTCAATAATGTACCGAGTCACCATCTCATTAAGTCTTTCGTTGCAATTATTAAAATGAACACTTAGACTCAAATTGTTCCTGCAGTATTGTAATGATCAAAGCAGAGCATTTATCTTTTGGTTCCTGTAGCTAAAACAGACTGAAGTAATCTGCATGTGGGCACCATCACAACACTGAGTAACGTTATCACATGCTTCTATGAAGTGACATCTTTTGCCACAGATGCCCATTTCTTTTATGCAAACTATAACATTGTCATGGATTTAAATTATTTCTTTTTTGCTTCCTAACTGAGTCAATGAAAATGTCTGCCATTTTTTCTTCTATTGTATGTTAGATACTTTGAAGAAGCTCACACATGTAATGCTGCAGACTTGAAGATACTTTATTGACAAACACAGTCTGAACATAAACTGACCAAAGAATATGCATAGACTGGATTATACATATGCACATTCACTTTAGATATGGATATTCAGGTTTGTTTTTATAGAGATATGTGTGTTGTTCAACATATCACAGTACCCTGTAACTTATTTACACTTTTCAAACTGGTATTCCTGTCTGTGTCTTCAGTGCTGACAGTGGACCCTTCAGGCATGATAGAATGTCCTTGTGAAAATATGCCTCTATTTATTTATTTATTTATTTGACATTTGTTTACTGGGAGAGTCCAACTAGGCAAGAAGCCCATTTTCAGCAGAGGCCCGGGGAGAAAAGCACTACAATGGTTAATACAGTAAACGCAATAAACATAGGTAAATTAAGTATACAGAACAAAGTAATATCTGCATAGGATAAAAGATACAATAAAGTACAAGAACATACAATACTGTTGTTGGGCATTCCATTCAGATATATGGTTACATTAATATAATGGTTAGTACAATAAATACAATAAACACATGTTATTTCAGTATAGAACAAAATAAAGGAAGTGGTGTATGCTTACTCAGTAACGTCAGCTTAGGATAAAGATACATTATGATGCTACATTTGCAATTTGCTTACAGAACAATGATACAGTGCAAACAGTCTATGTTACTATACAATGGAGTAAGCCTGCACTCTCTGGTAGGACTATATATAGTTTTGCGGTAGCAGTTGGAGAGCTTTATTATGCAATGAAAGGTGGTAGTGAAGGGTTGATAGTGATGGAGTATAGTTCAGCACTGTTATGAAGAGAGTACTACTGTGTAGAAAGACTTTGAGTACAAATATGCAGACAGTGTCTTATAGAGCCTTAACGGGGGACCTTCCCAGGGCCTGAACAGTTACATATCCCCAGTACTTGTTCCACACCTCACATCTCCATAGATCAAGTGATAAAGGCCCTATCCACGGCAAAGAACACAGCTTCCATGAGATCTGATAGTATCCCAGGCTAGATTCTGTACCATCTCCAGCAAGAACTAGCTTCAGCATTGAGCACCCTATTCAACCACAGCCTAAGCACAGGCTTCATTCCAGCAGAGTGGAGAACTGCCATTGTCATCCCCTTGCACAAAGGTCATGCCACTACTGACCCTAAAACTATCACCCCATTATCTTGACACGTCTGATCTGTACAGCCAGGGAGTATATTCTTATGCATCTCATAAACAAGGACAAAGGCAGTCTCCAAGAACTTGACCCCACCCAGTTCAGATTCGTCAAGGGCAGATCTTGCCTGTTGAACCTAGCTGACTTCTTTGAAACTGTCACCAAGGCCCTGAATGAGGGAAAGTCAGTACATACAGCTTACCCTGACTTGGCCAAAGCCTTTGACACAATCCCCCACTCAGGCATCATCAAAAAGCTAACACAACCTGATGTAAAAGCCTATCTCATCAGGTGGGTGGCCAACTGGTTGACCAATAGGATCCACAAGGTCAAAATAGATGCCTCCATCTCCAACAGCAGACCTGTCACTAGTAATGTTCTCCAGGAATCTGTCCTGGGACCCCTACTGTTTGTCATCTACTTTTCAGAGGTCCAGGCAAAGACAAAAGGCATGTGGATGACCAAGTTTGCAGACGACTGTAAGTTGGGTGCTGTCATTGACTCCTCAAATGATGTTAACATACTACAAGAGGGTCACACAGCACCAAATGACTGGTGCCAAAGTCATGGCCTTAAGTTAAATGCAAAAAAAATGTATTATCATACCATTCACCAAAAATATGGCCCCTACTGATTACTATGTCAACAGCAACACCCTAAGCACACAACCTGTAGTGAGAGACCTGGGTACCCTGGGTACACAGGTTGACAACAATCTCACATTTGACTATCATGTAGTGGCAGTGGTCAGAAAAGTCTTTTACCTGGTTCATCTCATAAGTAAAGGAATTGCATCCAGAAAAAAGGAGGTTATTGCCTGTCTGTAGTCTTCCCTCATTAGGCCAATAA
This sequence comes from Protopterus annectens, assembly GCF_019279795.1. Classification (NCBI taxonomy): domain Eukaryota; kingdom Metazoa; phylum Chordata; order Ceratodontiformes; family Protopteridae; genus Protopterus; species Protopterus annectens. Next base: position 1,731,869,797 of record NC_056739.1, on the reverse strand, counting down.
TTGAGTACAATGCCCCATTTGGTATGTACCTCTCCAAACACCTGCACCAACTGGAAAGGCCACAGAAATACCTTACAAAAATAATTCATGGCCTCCAATACCTGTTCTATGTGGGCAGGCTCAAATCCCTATCACTCTACTCGGTATCATACAGATTACTCAAAGGTGATCTGTGTCTCGCCTACAAGGCAATGTTGGGCCCTGCCCTTCTAGAGATGCTCCATATCTGTAAGTGTAACTCCTCACGCATTGGCCACTCAAAAGGACTAAATCTAATATGAAACATTAACAAAACCTGCTGGAGAGACAGGTTTGTCTCCCAGAGACTGTCCTGTCTCTGGAACAGACTTCCCATACACATCAAACAGAGTACCTCACTGACCCTCTTCAAGCACAACCTTGATGAGTGGATAGGGAACCACAGATTTGTCCCAGGGATTCCACCTGTGTTCCTCATTGGCAGGGGTGACAGGTAGTGACTGAGGGTTCTTTTTTTGGGGATAAACTCTTGGTTAGACTTGTAAGGGCCCCAGGAATATTAGCCTAGTAACCTCCTATGATCCTAAGACTTATGTAAATGGGACTGGAGGAGTTTTTTGAAGTTGATTTTTGTTTTCTGTGGTCCTGATTTCTAGGGGGGTGGCATTCCATGTTTTTGCGATAGAAGAAGAAGACTAGAGGGAGGCCCCAGAACTATTTTTGCTTTTGGTTATGTCAACTAATGCTTTGTTGGTGGATCGTAGTAGGCATTTGTTAGAGTAGATATTCGGTAGGCCTTGTAATGCCAGAGTTTTTGGGGGGATTATAAAGGATTTGGTGGGCTATTGTCAGTTGGTTAATGGTGAGCAGGTTTGGTAATCCTAGCCAGGAATGTTGCTTGAGTGCTGATAATTGATTTGTACTGTAGGGTGAGTCAGTAGCAAACTTTGCTATTTTATTGTCGCAAGTATTTAGTTTGGTTAAGTCTGATTTATTTAGGTTGATGAATAGGGGGGAGGCATCGATAAGTGTGTAGACTAGGTGGGTTCTAGCAATGGTAGCTTTACTGTTGTTGGTGAGGTACTTTTTGCATCTATGTAGTGTTCCAATGGGGTCTGTGGCTTTTGTAGGATGGAATATCATTAACTGTGTTTTTTGGGGTTAAGTATTAGTTGAGAGTCAGCTAATTAGGTTTTGACAGCGGCAAAGGATTCTTGTGTTCATTTCTGGAGTTCGGAGAGTCATGTGGCAGAACAGATTAGGGTGGAGTCATCAGCGTATTGGACCAGACTGGTATGCAGGGTATCTTTGTAAAGTTGATAGGTGAATATGGTGAAGAGGAGATGGCCAAGGATGGATTCTTGGGGAACGCCTAAGGTTACAGGTAGGAGGGGAGATAATGATTTTTGCCATTTTACTGCTTGTTGGTGGTTAGACAGATAGTCCTGTGGCTTAGATTATGTTTGGAGAGTGCAGTAACTAGTTAGGCACGGGAAACCATATCAAAGGCCTTGGAGACATCCAGGAAGACAGACGAGACAAGGTTGCCATTGTTCCAGTGTTGATTTACAGTGATGGTAAAGCTAATAAGGGCCCTGGTAGTACAGTAATTAGGACGGAATCCAGTGGCGGATCCAGGAATTTGCAAAGGGGGGGGGGTGCAGTCTGGTTAGTTGACTACTACCGTGGAAGCAAGAAAGTCTACCTACCTTGACCTAGCCAAGGAATTTGATGTAATACCCCACTCTGGCATCACAAACAAACTCATGGAATTAGGCATAAACCCTTCGGTAACTCACTGGACAGCCAGCTGGCACACAGACAGGGCCCAGGAAGTAAGGATTGGACAGACCACCTCCACAATAAGGCCAGTAACCAGTGGAGTCCCACAGAGCTCTGTGCTGAGTCTACTCTTCTTTGGCATTTATTTTTCAGAAGTGAAAGCCAATGTCAAGGGCCTCCGGCTTACCAAGTTTGCAAATTGCAAGCTACAAGCAATTGTAGAAGTCCCCCCCTTAAGATACTAACATCTTACAAGAAGGCAAATGACTGGTGCCAAAGCTATGGCTTATGAGAGACACTCTCTCATTGATAAAAGTACCCCTAAAAGTAGACACAGTAGTCAGGGCTTTGGGGACTCATGTAAATAGTAAAGTAATCTAGCTTTTGACCAACATATGTCAAAGGTGGTAAAAAAATTATTCTGTCACTCATTTTATAAGGGCTTGGCATCTAGACCATGCTACTGTACTCAGCCCTTATCACACCCATCATTGAGTATAATGCCCTCTTCCGTATGTACCTGACCAGGCATACCCATCAACTGAAATGCCCACAGAGGTTCCTCACAAAAACAATGTATACTGGGTATAAACACAACACAATATCTTGTGCAGACTGCCTCAAAGCCCCCTCCTCTATAGTCTTATTTTCTACAACTGCTGACCGGCAATTTATGCCTGGCATACAAGGCACCCTTGGATCCCGGTCTAATGGACCTTTTGCATATCAACAAAAGGAACAACATCTGAACTACTAAATCTAAGGATTTCATGCTTGCAACTTAAATAGGACATGTTGGTGGGACAGGTATGCATCTCAGAAATCCCCACTCTGGAATAGGCATCACATCCATAAGAAGCAGAGCTCCTTCCTAACTGTATTCAAGCTCAACTTAGGCCAGTGGATGGGAAATCGGAAATTCATCCTCTGTATTACACCTATGTCTCAGATGGACAGAGATAGCCAATAAATCATGTCCCAACTAAAATACTCCCTTAAAGTAACCTCTATGGCAAATAACTTCTGAGATACATTTAGGTTGTACGGCCAGGCTTATATAGGCCTTAGTGGTCATTAACCTAGTATACACCTATGGCACAATGTTCTCAGGGCTGGGTGTTAGGAAACAGGAACAAATGCAAGCCTGCATTACTATAGATGCTCTGAAACCATATGGAAAGATGCCACATACTGAAAAATGTGATGACTGTGACCGCCTAGACAGCCACATTTCAGTGTGGCAGCATACAGAAAGTGCAATGCTAAAAAACACTCATATCAAGCAAAGAAAACAGTAGCAATCAACAAACATGAAACAGGCCGTACTGGAAAAGAACGGGTGCCCATCACAGCAGGAACTAGGATGAACTAGACAAAGTATAAACTGAGAAAAATGTAATTACTGCTACAGGATGAGCCCTCTTTGACAATATTACATCTATTTATAAAAAGAATGTAGCACAGACAGTGCAGTTTAGAAAAACAGCAATGAGAACAGAAGATGAAAGATATACATGCAGCACACACACAGGCTCAGCATGAACATGCCCAAGGAAACAAAAGGTTTAGTCAACTCAAAATATTGATTCAACAACTTTCAAAAAAAGGAAAAAAAAATGCCAAAGTACAAGTAGTGAACACTGCTGTAAAGTAGGACAGACACATTCAGAAAAATTATCATGACAGATCTCTCAACAGCCTCTTGGCCATGGAAGCATTTTAAATGTGTAAAAATGTTCAAATGAATATGTGCAATGAAAAAAAAGCAACCACACACAATGATTCAGTCATGGTAATTTCATGGTAATTTACAAAGACATACAAGGTATACAGACAGTGTACTTCAGACTGCATCTTCGCAAATATTATTGACAGTGCATAATGCAATACCATATAATTAAACATCCTCACAACTGAATAAGATTTACACTGAAACTCATTAATTCTAATGGATGTAGCACATGATTGTGCACATTGTGTAACCCCCCAAACTTCTGTTAAGCACTCGCTTTTATCTAAATAAAACGTATACCTTGCCCTTTATGCTCTCAAAATGCACACACCACTTTCAGCTGCCATTCTGTAAAACCACGACAAAGGCTGTTTAAGACAAATATTCTTATCTCTATGCATGCTGTGTGCAGATCAAGACTAAGTATTAGACAGTTACAGAAATTCTGGACTGTAGTATTCTGTGTTTCTGACACATGCCCAGAGTACAGATAACTGGCTACATCCTTTGCACCTCCCCTCCAAAAGCCGTAGCTAAGTGTACAAGTCTGGCACCATCATACTACCAAGCTGAAAGTAATTTACATAATGTAAACAAAGTGTGTACCCTCTATAGAACAAAGTATAATGTCCGCTCTCAACCACAGAACAAAACATCTTTTTTACAAATTTGTTTTTCATATTTTATAAACAATATTGCTGCATTTTTAAGTTCAATTTAAACCACTAGAAGACTCTGCATAATTGCAAGCTGTAGCAGTTCCAGAATGCAAGTTGTAGGTGTTTCAATAAACAGCAATCACATGAATTCATGCAAGATCCCCATAAAAAGGAGATGTGTAGTGTAGTGTAATAAAGTACTACCCTGTGTACTTCACGGTTGCCTCATCAGCTCCTGAAGTTTTGTCAAAAAGCAATCCAGCAGCCTATACTCATGAATGGGACTTTGTTATGATGAGATCTTAAGGCCAAGCACCCAATGATACAGTTACAGAATAATAAACTCCGTACGCCTCAAGTGTGTTTTTCCATAGACATGCACTAGTAGTTACTCCACAGCTTATGCATGCGACACACACTGGTTGTGGACAATTGAGGAATACAATCCAGTAAAGAGAAATTCATGAATTATGCAGGAGCTCATTATTCATTTGTACTCTGATGGCCTATGAGTGACTATTTTCAGTGCCACAGATAAACAGTACTGGAAATTTGAACTCATCAGATAATCTTAGCGAACTTCAGAATAGACAGTTTTATAAACAGGTGTGTATGCCAGTCCTGTGAAGCTGTTCATCTACTAAAGCCGACACTGCTGTGTTGAGTGCATTTTGTCCTGGACAATTTACAAAGAGACATTACATATCTCTGTGCTACACCTAACACATACACCCCAAACTGATGTCAAAGTCACTGCCTTTGTCTGTAGGTCTGCTCTGCTGAACCACATTTAGTGAACTGAGGGTGCTCTGTTTCCTCATTCACCAACATGAAGGAACCCACTCTTTTCACATACCCATTTCTAAAGGACGGTGCTGTTATCTGTTGAGTGAAGTTTACATGCAGAACTGAAACTATATTTATTTACTTACTGAAATTTGATAACTGGTTAGGTGGACTGGTCATAGGAGCCTTTTCAGTTACAACTCTGGCCCACAGATGTAACAGCTGCTCACACATAAAAAATACAGAGACAAGAAGGCTTACAGTAGTATAATAGATTAACATTTAATAAGACATACTTCAGTAATTTGCTCCTTCTACTGACAGACTGATTTTTGGCGAGTCTAATCTTTTTTTTTTTTTTTTTTTGCCTGACCATAACAGAAGCTGTAAGCCCAAAAAGAAAGTGGTGGAATCAAACAGACCCAGAACAATAATAATATAAAATAAAAAGGCATTGCGGTTGGAGAGTAAAACACTTTAATATACAAATAATAAAAGATAAGCAAGCGCTTTCGAGGTTGCCCTCCTTCAGACTTTAATAAAACAAATTCACATTTGAAAGTTTAAATACAATTAACAACCAATAAAAACAGACATAAACTAATGGGGCAAACCTCTTTCTCAAAAGAGGTTTTAAAGAGACAGCACTATTCAGGCCAGGTGAAACATAAGCTTTAAAATCAACAATCCATCTTAGCTCAATATACTCTGTTTCATTACATAAATCTCCCTCTCTTTGACTCATTAATTTTCTGTAAAACCAAAAACTTAAAATTGTGATCCATACCACACAAATACATGCTTGGCCAGTGCATTTGTCCATTTATTGTTATGTATGTCAATCAGGTATTCCATAACTCCCTCCTTTAACATACGATTGGTCTTACCTATATAAAAACCACTGCACAAACTGCACTTAGCCATATATACTATGTTCTTAGTACAACAGTCTGCATAGAAGGAAAACTCTATTGGCTTAGACGACAACGGATGCATAACCAGGCAAGTTTATCAGATACTACAACAAGCTTTGCAGGTCCTACAGGCATATGTCCCCTTACGCTGTGAAGTAAACCGTTCATTTGTTCTATTGTGCTTGTAACACAAGCGTTGCTTCAGGTTCCTCCTGTTCTTAAAACTGAATTTGGGGAGAGGCTCTATAACCTTACTAATTTGGGGATCTGTTAATAAAATAGGCCAGTTCTTTTTCACTATCTCACAAATTTTATTAACATCCCCAGAAAAAGTTAAACATAACCTATTCACCATCTCAGTACCTACTCTTCCATCATCCTGTACAGTCATAGGGGACTTATCAGAAAAGAAGGGTTTCGTTTTATTACAATCTAAAATTCACTTCCTTCATTGCATTGTCTATTTCTTCAGTTTTATAACCCCTATTCTTAAGATCTGTATACAGACCATCTAATGCCTCTTCCAACATTTTTCACATCAGTGTGCAATCTCATGTAATGAAGTACCTGGTTATTTACAACATTTTTGGTAATATGCCTGTGATGCATACTAGAGCGATGAAGAATGTTGTTCCTCCTGCAACTTTTTCTAAATAGCATAGTAGATATATTACCAAACATATTCTTACTCACACTAATGTCCAAAAAATCAATCTTAGCTTGGTATAATGTAAAGAAAATGACAAGTAGGAAGTGGCATTCCCTAAGAACTGCACAAACCTCTCAAGCTCTACCTCATTGCTATGCCAAATGAAAAAGATGTCCTCCACAAAACATTTGTAAAAAGTGACATGTTGTTTAAGCATTTCACAGCAAAAGACCGACTCTTTTTCCCAGTTGGCCAGCACAATATTGGCGTATATGTTGACACATGCTGTGTCCATGGCAACTCTTACTGTCTGGAGAAAATATTCATGTTCAAAAATAAATATGTTGTTCTCTGAAATCAAATCTACGAGGGCACAGATCGTATTGACCTTGGTTGTGGAGAACCTACTCTCTTTTGTTAAAAATTGTCTCACATTCTCAATTCCCTCATCATTTGGGATGACAGTGAACAAAGAGTTCACATCCAAGTTTACAAAAAATATACTTTGAATCTCAATATCATCCCTAGTACTGGAGCATACATAAAGCTGTTCCAAAAATTGTTTACTGTCCCTCAGCACATTCTCTACAGAGTTACGCTTCTAAGCTGCTTTTCCACATATATAGACAAAGGCTCTGTGAGCCACCCCCTTCCAGATACAATAGGTCGGAGAGGGGGATTCAATGAATCTGTGGACTTTGGGCAGGCCATATATAACTGGTATGGTGGGATGTTGTACAGAAAAATATGTATACAAAGAGTAATCAATTTTGTCAGTCATTAATAAATCATATACATAAAAATTCAACCTATCCATAATGCCATTGGCCTGATATTTCTGTAACATGACAAACAGTATTGTCATAAAGCATCTCACGCATTTTACTAAAATAATCCATGGTATCAAAAATAAATATCCCACCACCTTTATCAGCAGGCCTGCTAACCAAATGCTCAGCCCTGGTCAATGCATCTAGTGCTTCACCTTCTTTAACTGTTAGATTATAAAAGCCAGTTCTTGATTTCTCATTAACTGATTTCCTCAGATCATCTTCACACATTTTTATAAATGCCTCCATTGCAGAAGAATTGTTAGGTACATAACAACTTGGTTTCTTAAAGTCATGTGCATTTAATGTGTCTGTACCCCCATTCACAAAAACAGTTTTAAGCATAATGCTTCTAGCAAACATATTTAATTCCAAGACCGTATCAACCAAGTTTAACTTACTAGCTGGAACAAATGATAGACCCTTATTTAATACAGAAACCTGTTCCTTAGTAAGTTCTACAGAAGTCAGATTGAAAACTAAGTCATTCACTTCCAATTGCGTGCACTCGGACCCTTGATGTAAGCCGAGGGGTTGGATTGTATCCTTCCCCTTCTCCTGCGGCTTCGAGATCTCCCCATCCATTTGACTTGCCTTATAGGAAAAGCTTTCTCCAAAGAAACAGCCGAATGGCAAGTACTGTCTGAGCCTTGTTTAGTTGTTGTGCACATACTACTACTACTGTTAACCACTGCTAGAACCTTATGTCCAACAACAGGCTCATTATTTAAAAGAGTCAAACTACTGTCTAAAACACAACCTGGTACAGGGGAATCAAACTCTTCATTAACGATGCTATTACTCTCAGTAGGCATATCTAGTGCACATACAGTCCTTGAATCATTATCAGCAGTAGAGCTCCTATCCATATCGGCATTTCTAACAACATCTGCATCATTTTCAGTACTTGCATCAGTAATAAGTCCATAATCGTTGTTCACATTCTGCCAGTTCTATCGGCTTACAAAGTAAACCTTGTCCTTTGGAGTTCAACACCACAGGAAAGTCATTGTTAAAATCCTGCAAATTCACTAATATGGCCGCTGAAGATGTTCTATCCAAATTACGACTCGTGTTGTGATTCAGTTCAACAGGTACATTGCTAGAAGCAGCTTTACCAGAGAAACGCCACATGCTAGAACGTCCGTTACCTTCACTGGTATAATTACTCTATGATAAGGCCGTTAAGGGTGTTTTTTACAAAATTACGGCTAGTGTTGTGATTTAGTTCAATGGTAGTGGATTTTGCAAAAAGGATGGACATGGCTGTGGTGGATACGTATTTTAACAAGAGGGAGGAGCATAGGGTGACATACAAGAGTGGAGGGAGATGCACATAGGTGGATTATATCCTATGCAGGAGTGCCAGTTTGAAGGAGATAGGAGACTGTAAAGTGGTGACGGGGGAAAGTATAGTTAGGCAGCATAGAATGGTGGTCTGTAGAATGACACTGGTGATCAAGAAGAGGAGGAGGAGTGTGAGGGCAGCACCAAGGATCAAATGGTGGAAAATGAAAATGGGTGATTGTGAGATGGAGTTCAGGGAAGAGTTAATACGTTCACTGGGTGGCAGTGAAGTGTTACCGAATAGTTGGGTAACTACAGCAGAGCTAGTAAGGGAGACTGCTAGAAAGGTGCTTGGTGTGACATCTGGACAGAGGAAGGAGGACAAGGAGACCTGGTGGTGGAATGAGGAAGTACAGGAGAGTATACAGAGAAAGAGGTTGGCAAAGAAGAAGTGGGATTGTCAGACAGATGAAGAAAGTAGACAGGAGTATAAGTAGATGAGGTGCATGGTAAAGAGAGAGGTGGCAAAGGCTAAGGATAAGGTGTATAGAGTTGTATGAAAGGTTGGACACTAAGGAGGGAGAAAAGAACCTGTTCCGATTGGCTAGACAGGGGGACCGAGCTAGGAAAGATGTGCAGCGGGTAAGGGTGATAAAGGATAATGAGGAAAACATACTCACTAGAGAAAAGAATGTGTTGAACAGATGGAAAGAGCACTTTGAGGGGCTGATGAATGAAGAGAATGAGAGAGAGGGAAGGCTGGATGATGTGGGGATAGTGAATCAGGAAGTGCAATGGATTAGCAAGGCGGAAGTAAGGATAGCTATGAAGAGGATGAAGAATGGAAAGGCTGTTGGTCCAGATGACATACCTGTGGAAGCATGGAGGTGTTTAGGAGAAATAGCAGTGGAATTTTTAACCAGATTGTTTAATGAAATTTTGGAAAGTGAAAGGATGCCTGAGGAGTGGAGAAAAAGTGTTTTGGTACTGATTTTTACGAATAAGGGTGATGTGCAGAGCTGTAGTAACTACAGAGGGATAAAACTGATCAGTCACGGCATGAAATTATGGGAAAGTTGTGGAAGCTAGGTTAAGAAGGGAGGTGATGATTAGTGATCAGCAATATGGTTTCATGCCAGGAAAGAGCACTACAGATACGATGTTTGCTCTGAGAGTGTTGATGGAGAAGTACAGAGAAGGTCAGAAGAAGGAGTTGCATTGTGTCTTTGTGGACTTAGAGAAAGCATATGACAGGGTGCCTAGAGAAGAGTTGTGGTATTGTATGAGGAAGTCGGGAGTTGCAGAGAAGTATGTAAGAGTGGTACAGGATATGTACAAGAGTAGTGTGACAGCGGTGAGATCTGCCGTGAGAGTGACAGCTGCGTTTAAGGTGGAGGTGGGATTACATGAAGGATCAGCTCTGAGCCCTTTCTTATTTACACTGGTGATGGACAGGTTGACAGACAAGATCAGACAAGAGTCCCCGTGGACTATGATGTTTGCAGATGACATTGTGATATGTAGTGAGAGTAGGGAATAGGTTGAGGAGACCCTGGAGAGGTGGAGATATACTCTACAGAGGAGAGGAATGAAGGTCAGCCGGACTAAGATGGAATATATGTGTGAATGAAAGGGAGGATAGAGGAATGGTGAGGATGCAGAGAGTAGAGTTGGCAAAGGTAGATGAGTTTAAATACTTGGGATCAACAGTTCAGAGTAATGGCGAGTGTGGAAGAGAGGTGAAGAAGAGAATACAGGCAGGGTGGAGTGGGTGGAGAAGAGTGTCAGGAGTGATTTGCGACAGATGAGTACCAGTAAGAGTGAAAGGGAAGGTCTACAAAAGGGTAGTGAGACCAGCTATGTTATATGGGTTGGAGACAGTGGCATTGACAAAAAGGCAGGAGTCAGAGCTGGATGTGGCAGAGTTAAAGATGTTAAGATTTGCACTGGGTGTGACGAGGGTAGACAGGATTAGGCATAAGTATATTAGAGGGTCAGCCCAGGTTGGACAGTTTGGAGACAAAGCCAGAGAGGTGAGATTGCATTGATTTGGACATGTGCTGAGGAGGGATGCTGGGTATATTGGGAAAAGGATGCTAAGGATGAAGCTGCCAGGTAAGAGGAAGGCCTAAGATAAGGTTTATGGATGTGGTTAGAGAGGACATGCAGATGGTTGGTGTGACAGAGCAAGATGCAGAGGACAGGAAGACATGGAAACAGGTGATCCGCTGTGGTGACCCCTAACCGGGAAAAGCCAAAAGAAGAAGAAGTTGTGATTTAGTTCAACAGTTCCATTGCTCACAGCAGCATTACCAAAAGAACACCGCATACTAGCACGTACATTGTCTCCATTGACAGGGCTGCTCACAGCAATCTGTTGCTCTGCCTCCAAAGAACTGCCAGGCAACCCAATTGGTCGAGCAGTTCTGGGCCACGAGAAGACATTGCCGTCATGAAAAATTGGCAAAATCTCTATGAAGTTTCTTCACTTTTTCAAGTTTTCTTTCACACAGTGAGGCATTAAGCAGCTGGTGATCCATAAACTGAGTGTATATTTCACCTTTAAAGGCACCAGTAAGGTGTAATGTTAGATCATGGATTTCTTTCGCTAAGAATTCTTCTTCTAATCAAAAGAATCCTATACGACACCAAACGTACATGCACAACGATTCCTGGATTTTGTAAACACAAACTCCCCGGACCAGACAGTCAATACACCAACTAGGGGTGCAACCATACTGGATCTGGTCCTCACTAATATGGGAGACTGCTGCACACCCCCTACAGTAATGCCTTCCCTGGTAAGGTCAGACGACAAAATGGTCTCCTTTGAAGTACAAATCACACCTGGACCCCCCCAGCTAAATCTGGAATACTCAGGAACTATTCTAAGGCTAACCTCCTGCTATTAAGTGAGAACCTGGCAAAATTTCAAGCCCCCATAAGCCCTGAGAACACTTCTGCCTATGCAGAACTGTTCACAGAAACCCTGTAAAAGCATGTTAATAGCTGCATAGAGGCAGCTGTACCCACCAGGAAGAAATACAGAACTAACTCAAAAAACAAGCCACCATGGTGGAATCACAAACTAAATCGGCTGTATAACAGGAGGAAGAAAATCATGGCAAAAATTAGGAGGTGCAGCACCCAGCAAGATAAAAGCACTCATTAAACTAAAGAAACAACTCAGGGGACAAATAAAGTCTACCAAAGCCAAATGTGAGGCAAGTTTGCCCTCCCAGGTCAAGGACAATCACAAAGCATTCTTTAGCTATGTCCACAACCTCAAAGGCAATACACAATTTTGTAGAGCTCATTGTAAACTGAGCCAAAAGATATAGCAAACCTCCTGGCCAATAAATTCATCTCCAACTTTACTCCTCTCTCCCCTTCAACTTTCCCTCAGGAAATATCATCAAATACAACTCCCGATATTATCACTAGGGAACAAGTCCTTAATGCTCTCTATAAGACCAAGAACACTGCATCAATGGGCCAGACAATATCCCTGGATACTTTCTAAATAGCATGAAACATGACCTATCAGGGCCTCTGGAATTACTATTTAAATGTAGCCTCCAAACAGGCTTTGTGTCTCATGAATGGAAAAAGCCAACAATCATCCCTCTGCACAAAGTTGGGCCATCTACAGACCCTGAAAACTACAGTCCCATAAGTCTCACTAGTTTTACATGTAAAGCCGTGGAAAGAATTATCGTGGAGATGATCAATAGAGATATAGTAAATCTCCAGACACTGGACCCAACCCACTTTGGTTTCGTCAAGGGCAGATCATGCCTACTCAATCTGGTGGACTTGAGAAGGTCACCAAAGCAATGGATGAGGGCAAAGTTGTTGACACTGCCTACCTTGACCTGGCCAAGGCATTTGACACAATACCCCACTCAGGTATTGTTGACAAACTCAAGAGGCTAGGTACAAACCCATATGTCACCCAGTGGATAGCCAACAGCCTCACAAACAGGACCAAGGAAGTTAGAATGGGGAGTCCACCTGTACAAAGAAGCCAGTCACAAGTGGAGTCCCTCAGCGATCAGTCCTTGGACCGCTACTTTTTGGCATTTACTTATCTGAATTCAAAACCAATATCAATGGTCTCCGACTGACTAAATTTGCAGATGATTGCAAATTAGGAGCCGTCATTGAATCTCACACTGACACAAATGTGCTCCAGGAGGGGCTGACACAAATGTGCTCCAGGAGGGGCTGACACAAATGTGCTCCAGGAGGGGCTGACACAAATATGCTCCAGGAGGGGCTGACACAAATAAACAACTGGTGTCAGAGCCATGGACTAAAACTAAATGCCAAGAAATGCATAACAGTATCCTTTAGGAAGTCATCCATCCCCGTTAACCATCATATTGACAACACACCCCTTAGAGTTGACCCATTAGTCAGGGACTTAAGGACACACAGATAGTAATCTATCCTTTGATCATCATGTGTCTATAGTGGTAAGGAAATCATTCTATTTTGTACAACTTATAAACAAAGGTATGGCATCCAAGTCCAAGAAAGTCATTGTTTGGCATTCATCAGACCTATCATGGAGTACAATGCCCACTTTGGTATATGCCTAACCAGGCAGGCATATCCAATAACTGGAATGTCCCCTGAGGATCCTCGCTACAAGAATACAGGGTGCAAGTAATATGTCCTATGCATACCACCTCTAGGCCCTACACCTGCATTCTGTCTCCTACAGGCTTTTGAAGGGAGATCTATGCTTGGCATACAGGGCATTGTCAGACCCTACCCTGATGGACCTCATGCATATCCATAAAACAAACAGCATCAGAATTACCCATTCTAAAAACAAACCTTGTCTGTGATAGAAATAGGACCTGCTGGATTGATATGTATCCCAAAGACTACCCAGTCTATGGAACAGGATTCTCAACCATGTGAAGCAGAGCTCCTCCTTAACCCAATTCAAATGCAACTTGGACAATTGGATGGGAAACCAGAAAGTCATCCCTGGTTTGGCACATATGTCTGTAATGGACAGAGGTAACTTGTAAATGGTTCATCTCCCAGGCACATGCTTACACTTATCAAGGTCATCAGAACTTGTCAGATTTGGGATGCATGGCTAGGCTTAAAAAGACTCTGGTGGTCGTTAGTCTAGTAAACAGCTATGAACCTGTAACTGCCACCCCATCATCTTCTCTCAAAATTTCCTTTTGCAGACTTACCCTTAGATCTACAACAGTTTTACACTACCTATACTAATAAATACACTAATCATGTTCTCTGTTCTAGGAGAAACATAACAAATGTATGCACTAATCAAAAAGCACAGATCACCTTCTTCCTTTTTGTATTTATTTCCCCTTACCTTCTAGTATGTCGTCAAAAACTACACTTTGTACAACAACGCCTACATTCTACCTTACAATCCCACAAGAAACAAAACTTGTCCCCAATTATATTACAGCCAAGACCCTCTCAGCTATGTTACGGCTTCTTCTCGACCTATAATGCAATATCAGACCTGCATAAAACTAACCATCACTTCATTGGGACTGTCTACCAACTAAACAGTCTCACACCTTCGGTTCTTCAAACTCGTCAGATAGTATTAGTAATACATCACATTCTGCGGCTAAAGTAACCTATGTTAGAAATAAATTTTAGTATAGGATTATTTAAGAAAAAAACTAAAATAAAATGCATGAATATTACAACGTAAATAGCCTAACATTTTCATTCCACATTGGGTACATTACATAAGCACGCCAAACGCAGCAGTCGCTCAACTGTACCGCTTCATTGGCTCCTTGAATGGTTCAATACAGTAAAAGAATTAGCAAATAATTACCTCAGTGCAGATCACTCCCTCACACTGGGCAAGCAGTTTCAAACTCGTTTGTCCAACTGTTCTTATTTTAAAATTAAACTGTCTTCTGACTTCATCACAAGGTTAACCAAACTTTTACTTACAGCGATATCACAGTTGTCACATCAACGCGCCTAAATTACAACGGAGATGCGATTGGAGGATCGTAAAAACAAAATCTGACTGCAACCTCCAATCGCATCTCCAATGTATTAAGTAGGCGCACTAGTGACGGGATTCTTTGGGAAGAAAATATGCGCGTCCTGATTAAAAAAAAAAAGCAAGTTTAAAAAGGGGCCGGCGCGCGCCCCTGCGCCCATGCCTAAATCTGCCACTGGAATCCATGTTGGGGGTTGGTCAGGAGTTTGTTAGTAAGGAGGTAGTTAATTATTTGGCAATGTATGTATTTTTAGAGGATTTTTGACCGGGGGGATGGAATGGCAATCAGTCAATAGCTAGATAGTTCCAGTGAGTTACCCCCTTTGTGAAGTGGTATTATATATGAAATTTTCCATATTGATAGGATGAGTTGTTCTGACAAAGAGTGATTAATTAACAGGGAGATAGGATAGGAGATGGCTTTGGCTGCAATCTTGAGGTAGTCCACAGGTAATTTATCAGCAGCCAGGGTTGTGGGTTTACGTTTATTCAGATATTTATATATTGTGCTAGTAGGGAGTAGGTTGTAATGAGAAGCAGTTGTGGTATATGGGTGAGGGTGACAGGTTTGGGTGTGTAGTAGAAGTATTATTGTTAGTGAGATCTAGAATGGATTTGGTGAAGTGTTGGTTGAATGGGGTGGCAGTATTACTGATGTTGGTATCAATGTTTGGGGGTGGTGTACTGTTTTTTCCTGGTTACAAGATTTTATTGATGGCAGCTCAGAACGTTTGTCAGTTTGTTGTGTGTTTTGATTGGATATCAGTATAGTGGTTTATTTTGTCTATACTAATTTGTTTTTTTGGCTTTGCTCCTTAATTCCAGGAATGACTGCCTATTAGTTTGTGTTTTATCCCTTTGTTTTAGACATAGGCGGGTATCTTTGGTAAGCCAAGGGGCCTAGTTAGATTTAGTTCTAACAGTCCTGATGGGGGCAAGGTGATTTCAAATGCTAAGGAAAGTATTGCTGAAGTATTCAATGGCACTATCCAGGGATGAGTTGAGAGTGGTTTCCAGTTGCGTTGATTTAATGCAGATATAAAGTATTGAGTTTTGAAATTATTTGTATAGCGAATTTGTCTGAAGATGGTGGACTTTATTGGGTTAACTTGGTGTCTTATTACAAAGGTGGGGAAGGGATTGCTGAAGGTGTCTGGGAGGGGATCAGAGAGATATGATTGAGTTTGCTAGTTAGTGAGGATCCAATCTAGGATGGACTCCTTTTTAGTTATTTTATCTATTCAGGTTGTAGTTTTGATTAACTGAGTGAAACCATGTAGGTTGATGCGGTTTATGGGGTTGGATGGGGTCACATGAGGTCCAATTGATGTTAAAGTCACCTATTATGATTGTTTCTTGGAGGATGATTTAAGATGCCCAGGTTAGGATGGATTCAGCTGTGTTAATGTTGTTACGGGGGGGGGGGGGGGGGTGTATAGCTAACAATTACATGTAGGTGCTTTTTTGAACTGATTTTTAACTTGGTGAATATTCTTTCTGCATTATTGAGATTTGGTGGGTGGTTGTCTATCATATTAACAGACAGGTTGTTTTTATAAAGTAGTGTAATACCATTGCATCTTTTGGATATCCTGTCTTGCCTAAGAACATTATTCCCAGGGGGAATGAGTTCATTATCACTGCTTTGTGATTTTAGCCAAGTCTTTGTGTGAAGAACTATGTCAAGGGAGCATAGGGCCAGTGTGGCGTGTAGTTGATATATTTTAGTCAGTATGCTTCTTATGCTGATGTTAAGTATTAGGAGGTCTGAGGGCTTTCTGAGGAAATTGAGACCAATTAAAACAAACAGTCCACTACAGAGGCCTGACCTTTCTTATACCCCCTCCAGTTAAATTCTGTTGAAAATGTGCATATGTTAATAATGCACTTCTGTACAGTATCAGACAGACTTTATTTTATCTGTTTTATTTTAACTTTGCTGTTTTGCTTGCATACCACTGTATCTCTACTTGCACTGCGGCTGCAGCAAAGCTATTTCTCCCTAGCTAGGCAAGGACAGTACCTTGGGTATTCATTTCCACTCTCCCACATCACACAGAAGACTTGCTGGCTAATTGTCAAAAAAGAAAAAAAAATAACAAGTTTACTCATGAAATTAATTAATGTCTTACTGTTCAGTTAGCTTATATATTTTTCTTTTAACAGAGGAGACCAGACCCAAGGGTCTGTTTTCAGCCATGACCCAAGGCATTCAACAAGTATATCCAGAGGTGATTCATAACTAGAAAACTCATTGTACTTATTTGTGTTACCTCTGGCTTAGAATCAGTGTTTCTGAAGTCTACTTGTGTCCTACCCCATATTTCTTTTCAGAACTTGATGTAACACATTTTAATTTTATTTTGGTGCACTTTTAGATCTTTCTAAAGGCACTAATAACACCAGACAATATATCTGACTGACTGACAGCCTTAATAACCAATCAGCAGCTGTCTTGGGATTAAATCCACCCACTAATGAGCAGATTCTTATTTTGTTTCTGACTTATTTATGAAGTTTATGTCCTTCTTCATAGTTCTTCTCAGAACTTCAGGTAACAAACTTTATTTGTATTTTGGTGCACTCTTATACCTTTCTAAAGTGCCAGGGATATCAGGAAATTTATCTGACTCAGTGACGGCCTGAACAGCCAATAAAACTTTATACTGGGCCCTAGCATTGTCGCCTCACAGTAAGACGCTGTCCGGTTCGATTCTCAGCTAGAGCGTCTTCTGCGTGGAGACATGCATGAATGGGCGTACCTTCATTGAAGGTTGTGCGTCAGGGCTGGCAACTCAGCACGTAAAAATCAATTGCCAATCATTAGCGGACCGGAGTTCCGCTGTGGCGACCCCTAGCCAGAAAAAGCCAAAAGAAACAACAACTGGGCCCTTAAATATCAAGTGCAAAGGTTTTATTATCACTTCTTTTTGCTACAATTAAGCTTTAATCATGTAAAGCATGCTTTATAATATTGAAATATGTGTTTTTTACTTTAGTTACATCAGTGGAATTACATTTATTACATTAAAACATGTGCCTCTGTGTAGTACATGCTGAGCTTCTGTCCAATTATTTTCTGATTCTATGTCATCTATTGACACTTTCCGATGATGTCATAAGGGAATCAAACCATGTCTAGTTCAATATCTCAAAAGGTATGGAATTGAAGGGAGTACCTTTATGCTAGAAAAAGATACTATGATTCTATAAATTTCTATGCCACTGACTCTCGTTATCTGTTCTTAACATAGATTAAATTTATCCAAGGACTCAGCAGGGCAGCTGAGTTCATTCAAAGTTCTCCAATACAGCAGCTCCACTTGTATGTCATATGTGGTATTGTCAGGCAGCCATGCAGGGTGGTATGTCTAGCATAACTACATGCTACCTGTCCACAATGAGGAATAGGTTTGCACAGACACTAGTATTTCAGTGAATTTTATTTATTTATTGACATTTGATGACCAGGAAACTGGGTAGGAGCCCATTTTCAGCAGAGGTCCAGGGACAAAAGCTCCAAATTAATTTTTTTTGAAAATAGAACACTGGGAGACATCTTGTCAGGAGTTTGGGAATAGCTAACTCTAGCCCAAACCATGATTGCACATAACCCCAGGCTTTCCCCAACAACTCTAAATGCCTGCAGTACAGCTCCACCTGTATATAGAATTTGATACTGCAAAGTCTTTTTTACCAGCAGGTTCTCTGTCCAGTACATAATCCCAAATACAAATGGATCTTCTGCATTTCTGAGAATTTCATTCAGTTCAATGAACATTTTAATTCCAGCACTTATCCAATTGATGTGAAACAAATGCAAACATACTTTACTGTAAGCAATCTTTGTGATGAGTCACATGCATGTAATTTTACTCTTAAAGAGAAACCATTCCACAACAATTTATCACATTGATATATATGTTTTATTACACTGTATACCAAGCATTATACACTTTTTACACATTACTGTTCCAATTCTTTTTCATTACATTTTATTTAAATATAGATGCATTTCATTACTAACTTATTTGACTGAGACCAACTGACAGTGCTTCAGTACGCATCACTTTACATAATGAACTCTGCTGCAGACTACAGAAAATATGCCTATTTTTATAAGCTGTTTGCCCCCCCCCCCCATTACATTATCAACATGCAGGGTAACATGACTCAGAAATTAGCTCAGCATACAGAAAATACAGGCAGAATTTTATAGACCTTCATAAATATAGCTTTAATGATTAAACTAAAATAAACATTATATATTTTAGAATCAGTAAGCCCACTTTACAAGACAAGAGCATAATTATAGCAGAAAAAATAACATTAAGAAAAAACATCTTTACACTTGCTCTTTAAATCCAACCACCAATCACTGGACACTTATTTATGTTGTCTCTGGCTTATAATCAGTGTTTCTGAAATTTGTGTCCTTCCTCATAGTTCTGGTTAGTACTTGGGGTGACACACTATATTTTTATTTTGGTGCACTCTCACATCTTTTTAAAGGTGCCGAGAACACCAAGAAGTATATGACTAACTGACAGACTGAATAGCCAATTAGAGGTTGTCCTGGGACTTAAATTCTGCACACCAATGTGTGGACACATATAGAATAGATACGTATGTCAATGTGGTGAGAGTTACTATGTTAATACAACTTGTGGCTACTGTTCTCTAATTAGCTTGCTTTATCTCGGTTACCTACCATAAAACCCTGTTATTACATCCTGTTTATTTGTGCCTTTACCTCTGAATTTTAGAATTAATTTCAGCAACTGTATCATGCTACTACTAGTTAATTCTCAGGAATCATAGCAAATAATAGGACATTTATTAATGGTATGTTTTAACTGCGGTGGTGGTGCTGCGGTAGGGTTGTCGCCTCACAGTATGACGTTGCCCTGTTCGATTCTCAGCTAGAGCGGCTTCTGTGTGGAGACATGCATGAATGGGCGTACCTTCGTTGAAGGTTGTGCATCAGAGCTGGCAACTCGGCACATAAAAATCTACTGTCAATCATTAGCAGACCGGAGTTCCGCTGTGGTGACCCCTAACCGGGAAAAGCCGAAAGACACAACAACAACAACATTAATGGTATGTTTTGTGTGCATAATTAATCTAGTTCTTATAATATATCTGATACTGTAAAGTATGGCCCTAATGTCATAAGCTCTCAAAAATGCTGTGGTTACTGGGCATAGTCATTGCATAAGTAAATGTTACACATTTATATTGTTCATAGGTTGGTACTAGGCTATCAGCCCTAGGGCCTATACAAGCCTAGCCATAACAATTCCCTGGCTATTTCTTCCCACACTATTTACTTCCCTGGACCCCTGTCTAGCAGGGCGACTGACGTGATCCCCGGGATGAATTTTCTTTCTCCCATCCAATCGTCAAGGTTCCTTTTGAAGAGGACCAAAGAGGCACTCTGCTTGAGATGTATGAGCAATCTATTCCAGAGTCTGGGGAGTCTCTGGGTCAGGAACCTATCCCTCCAGCATGTTTTGTTTATTGTGATGACAAGGTTTAGATCCCTGGAGTGTGTGGCTCTGAGGGATTGGGATTTCTTTAAGTGTAGCATGTCCAACAGCTCTGGGTTTGACATGGCCTTGTATGTTAAGCAAAGATCGCCTCTGAGTAGACGATATGCGACAGAGTATAGCTAGAGTTTTTTAAGGCGGTCAGCGTAGGGCATCTGCTTTAGGCCTGTGATTCTTTTAGTGAGGTATTTCTGTGGCCTTTCCAGTTGTTGCAGATGTCTTGAGAGGTACATACCAAATGGGGCATTGTATTCTATAATGGGTCTAATGAGGGATGAGTACAGTGGGACAATGACCTCCTTTTTTCTGGATGAAAAGCCCTTAGTGATGAGGTGTGCCACATAGAAGGATTTCCTGACTGTTGTGGCGATGTGGTTATCGAAGGTGAGACCACTGTCCACCTGTGTCCCTAAGTCTCTTATCAAACTTTCGGTGTTTAGTGTACTGCTACCAATATGGTAATTCACGGATACATGTTTTTTCCCAAATACATTTCTTGGCATTGAGCTTGAGCCCATGGCTCTGGCACCAAGCATCTGTTTCTGTAAGGCCCTTTTGTAGAGTATCCACATCATTGGGGATTCAATAATGGCTCCCAGTTTGCAGTCATCTGCAAACTTTGTTATCCAGAGTCCCTTAGTGTTGGCCTGTACTTCAGAGAAGTAGATGCCAAACAAGAGCGGTCCCAGGACTGAACCCTGAGGTACTCCACTTGTCACTTGTCTGGAGCTGGATTTGGAGTCGGCTACTTTTACAGTGTGGGTTCTATCAGTAAGCCAGTTAACAACCCATTGGGTGACGTAGGGATTAATGCCCAGCTTAGTAAGTTTATCTATGATTCCAGAGTGGGGGATGGTGTCAAAGGCCTTGGCAAGGTCTAGATAGACTGTGTGGACTACCTTACCCTTGTCCATTTTGTACTAGTTTTCTGCCTGTGAAATGCCAATTATTTTCTTGTTGAGCTTTTGCATACAGTTATTGTGACAGCTCATATTAACTTGTCTTCAGATGATAAGTTTCAAATTACCTAATTTTCACTAATTCTTTGCTGCATTACAAATACTGGGATAATTTTCCAGATAGCTTTAAATACTATATTATAATCTCTGCAGTCATTTATACACTGCCACATTTGTTGCTTTGAAACTGAGGATCTTGCTGTTTGGCACATTTTATATTATTAACATTGAAAAGGATCCACTCAAAATTCTGTGGTTACTGGGTATGGACACTGCAACAGTACATATCACAAACAGAGATTTCATCTAGTCTTCGACCTGCAGGTTGTAAATCATTTTGTTATTGGGCTGATGTATATAACTACTGTGACAGCCGATATTATACATTTACATTTACATTGTAACTGGTCCTTTGATCATGAATCAACTTGAAATTAGAAAGCAGTGTGCTGTTTCTTGCTTAAATGTTTAATGCATTAAAAGGGCTGTGGTAACTTATTACATCTTTGTACACTGTATTACAATCTCCATTGTTATTTTCAATACTGTTTTATTAGATTGTTGTCAAATTTTGTGAGTATCTTCCTGAAATATTCATTTTACTTTGTGAAAATGAACTAGTCATATTCATATATCACCCAACATAGTTGTCACTAAATTCTCGTGAAGTTGATGATATTTTAAAATTTAACACAAAAGCGCTAAACATGATAATGAGAAGTGTATTATTACATTATAACAGTTTGGATTTCAAACAGGACTTTTGTTCATTGGTTAATCCATGGTTTCAATGTTGAACTTTTGGATTATTATGTATACAGTTGGGTGTTCAACGTTTTCTAAATTAAGAAAGTTAAAATATCAGAAAATGTATCTAGGAAAGCTATGCTTACTGCAGATATTACTCCTGTAAGCCCAGTTGAATGGTATATTTTGAATGACTCAGAAGTTATCTCTAATACTTTAAGAGAAAATCAAGATACGGATCAATGTAGCTTTAACCAGCACAAATTAGTGAATAATGCCAAAAAAAAATCATCAACCATATTAATATCCTACATTTGAGTAACAACAAAGCCACTAATGACAATGATAACTATTGAAATCCAATACCTTGTGTAATGGTTCTCCATTGAGCTTGCCTTTAAAACATTATCCTAATGTCTCTATTATTCAGTTAGACAATAGAAAGTATCAGGGTCATGTCACTAATGAAGCTAATACTGTGAAACCTTGAAGGTACTGGAAAATGACAGCAGGATGATATCTGGATATCTGTACAAATATTTCTACATGTGTAATAATAAGAGTAATATTAGGAAAAGGAAGACAGAACTTTGTGATGATGAGTTAATTGAATTAACTGAACAGAAACTAAAAATATTATAACAGATTTAAAAAATGTAGTGAGCCATAATGATGGCCATGGAGCTGTTAGAAAATCTGAAACTGTGAGATCAGATGAAACTGATGCAGTATCGGTTATCAATGATTCTTTGCTTAAGTTAACAGCCAGGAAACTATGTGATTTACATAATCAAAAAATTACTGTATTGTCTATACTGAGTCTAAAACCGGTCAATCTAGCTGGGTTACTCAGTAAACTTCTGACATCTAGACAAAACTGTAATCATATAATAGGTCATAGTGAAAGAAGTGATCTTCATGTTAGTAAAATAAATCATATGAAAAATATTATACTAGAGATAGTGGAATATCTGCAGGGGGGCAGGTAAGTTGAAATAATTTTAGTGAGATCATTCCTTGACTAAATGGAATAATTACAAATTTGGCAAAACTCATAAGTTCCACACATAGATATGCAAAATATGTAATGTAAAGGTAGTAACCGAGTGTGAAGATTGTAGACCATCACATGTTTGCACATGACAATTTTCATCTAAGTCATTATGGTGCTGGCTCAGTTTCTAGCAGATGGTTAGACCATACCAAAGTTTTTAGGAATACTAATAGAAGCTTTTGATTAATAATATGGAGAGTAAGACACAATTAGTGAAAATGTTTTTGTCCCTTTAGTTTTATAAACGGGTCAAGCATATTTTATTAACCAGAAGAGATGTTGTGGATGGCAATTAATAAAAAGTTGAAGAAATTTATTTGGGAAGGGAACAGGGTAAGAGTTAAGTGGAACAGATTTATTCTCCCCATAGAATGAGGTGATTTAGGATTAACTGACTTGAATGTATATTTTAAAGTTACGTAGTCAAGGCTCATACAAATAATGCAAGCATAAGGTTACAAATCAAATTGGAAAGTGAAGGTGATGAAATGGGGAAGTTCGAAAAATGAGGAGAGAGCAGGATTTTGGATGCAGATCTTTAAGGATAATAACAACATCCAAACATAATATTATATTCATAAAGTTGCAGAAACTATACTAAGAACTAAGCCAGCATGAGACTAGTCAAAGGAGACTTTGTCAATAGGGATGACTGCAAAATGAGGTATAGACAATAGGCAAGATGGTCTTGAATTTACTGCAAAAATTTGGAAAAGTTTTGAGAGCAAATAACATGAGAATTGACAAAGGAGATTTTACCAATATTGATGACTGCAAAATGGGACATAAGAAATAGGCAAGAGGGGCCTGAATTTACTGCAGAAAATTGGAAAAATATTGGGAGCAAATAATTAAAGAGGGAAAGGTAACAAAGTGGGATGTGGCCAAGCAGAAGTTTGGACTACAGGTTACAGCCTTCTCTACCAGGCTTCAAAATCAGAATATAGGCAAATAGAAAAGGTTAGGCAAATGCTAAGTCAAAGATTAACTTTGGTAGAGTTTTTAGTAGGCTAGGACAAAAGTTGCAGTTAAAAAGATACTTAGTAGGGCATACAAAATATACTGCATGCTAACTATAAGAATTGATCAGAGGAGGTTAGACATATTGGGAAGAGTGACTGGAAAAGCAATTTACAAAAGGAACAATGGGAGGACATCTGTATGGCTCCCAAGTATGAGATAAAGTCCAGAAGGTTTAGGATTTTTGCTTGCAAATGTTTGTATAGACATTTTATACCCCAAGCAGATTTCAGAGATTTTTTTCCTCAGGTGGATAGCAAATGGTATGGAGGTATGATAGAAAAGAAAAAGGTAACAGGGAACATTTTTGGGGAATGTAATAATTTGACAGACTTTAAAAATTCCCTACAAAGTATTCTGTCAGAAATGTTGGAAGAGCAAATGTCTATAATTAAGAAAGTGATGGTTCTGTGCAAGGATGCATGATGTGAATTGCCTATACCTAGTAAGGCCTTACTATGTTTAATGTTACTGGCTGCACAAAAAAAAACAATTATTAGAAAATGGAAATCAAAATATTAACCAAGTTTAATTGAAAAACTGAATATTTTAAAACAGCTAAAAGAACAAGAGGTGGCATTTAACAACAAAAAAATGAATAAGATCTCACTATGCCTTTCCAAGATGGCTGCACACTGAATAACAGCTTAATTTCAGCTTTCCCAGTGTAAAAACAGAAACTCAGAAAAGAGAGCCAGTGAATTTGTCTTTTTGATTAAATTTCAGGAACTGCCTAGTAAGTGTACTGCCTGGATTCCAGCAAAAAAGAAAGCCAGAGAACCTGAATGAAAATCAATCACAAAACATGAGGAGAAAACGACTGGGATGAATTCTGTAGTTGTTCAGCAAAATGCAGTGCAAACTAGAGTTTTGGTACAAGACCTGACTTCCAATAATCTAGTGGAAAAAATAAGTAAAATGTACTCAGAGCTGATTAATATAAACAGAACATTGAAGTCGTATATCAACTCAAATAACAAAGGGCTGGAAAAAAATGGAAGAAGCTTTAAACAGCTATTCATATGAGGTTATAAAACTACTAAAATCAGAGATTGAAATGAAGATAAGGCTGACTGAATATGAGACTGCTCAAGAAGAGATATTTAAAAAAAATAATAGAATTAGACGACAGACCATGTAGTGAAAACCTGAAATTATCTGCTGTACCAGAGAAGCTGGAAGGAACAGACTGTATTAATTTTATTACAACACAAATAAGCAACTGGACTGATATTCCACAGCAGAAGTTGTCAACTGAAAGGGCACATTGTGTGTATGCTCCAAAAATGGCTATAAGAAAGCAACCTAGACCTTTAATAGTAAAGATGCAATCCTACCAGCAGAAATACTTGGTTCTGACAAAACTGTGCAGGAGGACAAAGTACTAACAGTGGGAGACAGTAGAGTATTTGTGGAAAATGATTGCTCACTATACACCAGGCAGAAGAAGAGTATATTTAATCCAGTAATCAGGGAATATCAAAAATCAGGCATGAAATTAGAGCTGCTGTATCCAGTTATTTTCAGAATATTCTTTCCTGGATGATCAAAATCATTTTTTGATGCAGAACATGCTAAGGAGGAAATAAAACAGTTTGTTCAGTAATTGCTATCAAACAGAATGAGATTATGCTTCTTGTTCTTCTGGTAATAAACCCCATAGACAGACTGTGCCAATGAAACTTTTTCCAGTGTTTCAAAGGCAGGACTACATTGGAAATGAAGCAGAAACCGGATTTGGGAGATGGAGATCAATAGGATGAAAATTAGCAACTCAGAAACTGGCAAATATATGTGGGATTACAAAGCATTGATTACATTTCTGAAACATGACAGAACAAGAAAACCTGGAAATATTGGACTTCTTTGACTAAATTAAACTTGTAGGGGACTCCATAGCATATGCCTTACTCCATGTTTTTAATGTTTGGAGAACATTTAGGAGAGGGGTAGTGAAAGGAAAGAGTTAACTGTAAATAAAATAAAATTTTGTTCTTTACAGTAGTATTTTTTTATGCATGACATAACCTTCATGTTGTAAAGTAAATCTTTCTCAGTTATTTTTGTGTAATGGGGATACTAAAGTAAATAGGTGCCCCTGTGTTTTTCATTTATTTATTTATTTACATTTGTTGACAGGGAGTGTCCGACTGGACGTAGGACCATTTTCAGCAGAGGCCCGGGGAGAAAAGCTCCACAGTTAAAATAAACAGACAGTAGTTACATTGGATTACATAGCGATTAACAATTTAACATAGCAATTACTTACAACATATTTACAGATGAAGAACATAGTACATCAGTAGACAACTAGAATCTTTATCTGTGAAGTACATAACAGACATTAACAAATGTTACAATAAGAAGTTCCTGCTGTATAATAAGTACTAGGCTTATGAGCATCTGAGCTTGCTATAATCAAAGTAGTTAGTGGAGTGGAAAGAAAGGTAGTGGTTGGATGGGGTGGGTGATATTAGAGTGGGAGTTGCAAGGGCATAGCCAGCATGTTTTTAGGTGCACTTTTAGTAAAGTTTTGAAGTGGGTGAATGGTGGTATGGAGGTAATTGTGGGTGGGAGGGAGTTCCATAATTTGGCTATAGTGCAAGAGAATAGTGCTTCACCAGCAGAGTTATTGGCTTTAGTGATCTGCAAGTGGTTGAAGTTTTTCCATTCTTCTTTCTTTCTTTCTCCTTATTCAGTTTTAAGAAATGTAAACACTGCAGTGTAAAAAGAGAAGAAAATGTTGTCAAAAGAGTATGATACAAGAAAAAATGATATGCTTTTTCTTAAATTTGCATAGGGAGATAACTGGATTAAGGCCCTTAGCTTGATCTAGTCACATTTTAAGAGGAAGCAAATAAAAAAGAACACTGAGTATAATAAGTTTTCCTATAGCAAATAAATGAGTGTTTGTAGTAGAAATGGCTATCTGGTTCTCATTTTCCTTTGGAGACAATCTTCCTTTCAATTACTTTCTTTCAATGGCTAGGAGATGATGTTTTCGGAAAGCATTCAAGTGTTTTTTCTAATCTGGGAGAGGAATAAAGATAAGACAAAAACAGACAGCACTTAGTAAAAGTAGAAGCACAAGCTGTACCATGCATCTTAGCATGGATAACCTTCCTTATATGTTATTCCACATCTGTGAGGATGGCTCTCAGTCTGGGAAAGTGTTTCCTATTAGAACGGTTAAACTTCAATATTTGTGTGTTATTATTAAGTGAATAGGTTTTAGGGGTGTTTTCATGGTGGGTTTTTTTGAGGGTTTTCACTAAAACAAAAACGTTTTGTAAGGTGTGACATAAGATAAAAATGGATATGACAGGAAACAACTGTATAAAAGATCAACCTGCTAAACATTAGTGTATGCATGCAACACAAAAGATGAAAACTGACATTACAAAAAACTGTTACAACAGGTGGGAAAAATAACTTCTTAACATAATGACACTTTCTATATTATCTGCAAATGGCACCGCAGTGGTGCAGCTGTTAGCTTTATCACCTCAAAGCAAGAGGTTTTCCAGTTCAATTCTCAGCTGGGAGTGCCTTCTGTTTGAAGTCTACCTGCATTCATGTGGGTTTCCTCTGGGTACTCCAGTTTCCTCCCACATTCCAACAACACACATCTGGAACACTTCTTCCTAGGCCTCTGCTGAAACTAGGCTCTGTCCTAGTCAGACTTTCCCGGTCAACAGATGTTAAATAAATGAAGAATGAATAAATAAATATATAAATAACTGAATAAAAGTAAAATGTGAATGGTCTCACAGATATATACAAAAAGAAAGAGTACTGAACTATATTAAAAAATGAACTGTGGTGGTGGTGCTGCGGTAGCATTGTCGCCTCACAGTATGATGTTGTCCTGTTCAATTCTCAGCTAGAGCGTCTTCTGTGTGGAGACATGCGTGAATGGGCGTACCTGCATTGAAGGCTGTGCATCAGAGCTGGCAACTCGGCACGTAAAAATCTACTGCCAATCATTAGCGGACCGGAGTTCCGCTGTGGCGACCCCTAACCGGGAAAAGCCGAAAGACAAACTGAACTATATTAAAAATGCAGAGTGCAAATAGCTTTGCTACAGGAGACACATTTGGAAAAAAACTGAGCATGTGAATTTGATAAAGAAAGGATTTCAGGATGGATATTCAGTGGAATATCTGGGGCAAAGGAAAAGGGGAACACATATTAATTACAAGAGGAGCTCCAATAGTGACAGTAGATTAAAAAAGATAACAATGGCAGATTTGCAGTACTAAGGGGCTACTGGCAAGGGAGGAGAATTACACTGACATGTATTTATATTTCATCTAAAACTGCTGCAATGTAGCTTAAGAGAATTC
The DNA here is from genome assembly GCF_019279795.1 of Protopterus annectens. Lineage (NCBI taxonomy): Eukaryota > Metazoa > Chordata > Ceratodontiformes > Protopteridae > Protopterus > Protopterus annectens. Next base: position 1,731,841,482 of record NC_056739.1, on the reverse strand, counting down.
TGGGAGAAATAACCAGCTTTCAGCAGGGAATATTACTTATAGGTGGGGGCCAGAATTTGATTTGCAGCAGTGAGGATGTAAGCTGGGATTGTATGAGTATAACAATGGAAGCATTTGCATTCCCTGACAAAATTATAAGGATCATTAGGAGGACATATGAGGGACTGGAGGCAAAAATCAAAGTGGGTGGGTTCTTCTCTGATAAGTTATGTTTGAGCAGAGGAACCAGGGAGGGGTGTCCTCTTTCCACTTTGTTATTTCAATTATATTTCGAACCATTGGGAAAGAAAATAAGGGACTCAGAAATTCAAGGATATGACTGGTATGGTAATCAAGAAAAGCTGGTTTTATTTGCAGATGATATTATTTTATACCTGATAAAACCAGAAAAGGGCATTTCAGTGTTGTGGAACATTTTGAGAGAGTTTCAAGTCTTTTCAGGATACAAAATTAATGATGATAAAACAAAGACAATAGCTGTAAATTATGTACCCACACATGAACTGGTTCAGCAATGCCCAAAGTTATGGGGATATGATAAAATGAAGTACTTAGGAGTATGGCTTAAAAATTCTATTATGACAGGTAAGGATAAATGGGAAAAGACTAAAAAGATAATATACAAACTGAGAAACTGAAAGCTCTGTTTTATGGATATAGTTAGCAAGATACAAGCTGTCAAAATGCTTTTAGTCCCTTTAGGTTTATACACAGGTCAGGTAAATTTTTATCAACCAGAGGTGAAGTTGTGGAGAGCAATTAATAAAGAGTTGAAGGATTTTATCTAGGGGGAAGACAGCAAGAGTCGAGTGAGATAAACCGATCCTTCTAATAGAACAAAGTGGTTTGGGATTACCTGATTTGAGGGGGTATTTCAAAGCTGCACAATTCATGTTCCTATACATTGCCCAAGCAGAAAGCTATAATTCAAGTACAAAGGGATAGTGATGGAATGGGGGAAGCTCAATAAACAAAGACAGAATGGGATTTTGGATGCATGCAAGTATTCTAAGATCTAAGCCAACACGGGAAAGGAGACAGGAGATTCTGACGATAGGGATGACTGCAATTAGGGACACAGACAACAGGCAAGAGAGGGCTGGAATTTACTGTAAAAGACTTGCAAAGAAACCAAAGTATTGGAAGCAAATAATTAGAGAGGGAATGGTAACAGAATGGGAAGAGGCTAAGAATTTATTTGGACTGCAGGCTAAAGATTGCCTTCCCTATCAAGGACTGATATCAGAGTATAGGCACTCAAGGACTGATATCAGAGTATAGGCAAAGAGAAATAAATAAGGGGATCCTAAGTGAAAGAACAGCACTGATAGAGTTTTTAGTGGAATTTAGAATAGAAGCTGCTGTTAAAATGGATAATTAGTGCAGCATATAAAATATACTGCACAATAACTATAAGAATCAATCAGAAGAGATCAGAGAGGATTGGGAAGAGAGATTGGATAAGTATTTCACAAAGAAACAATGGGGGGATATATGAATGATACTCAAATATGCAACAAAGTCTAGAAGATTTAGAATCTTTGTTTGGCAATGTTTATATAGGCATTTTATACCCCACAAAGACACCTAAGAATTTTTCCTCAGGTAGATAGTAAATGTTGGAGGTGTGATGGGGAAGAAATAGGAAATTGGGAACATTTTGTGGGAGTATAATGAGCTGGCAGACTTTTAAAATTTCCTGCAGACCACTTTATCAGAAACAAGGGGTGAGCAAATTGGTTTAACTAAGGAAATGATTTGTTTGAGCTATGATACAGAATCAGCATTACCTAGACATAGTAAGGCCTTGCTGAGTCTAATTATGGTGGCTGCCAAAAAAGCAATTACTCGAAAATGGAAATCAAAGTCTAATATAATAAAAGAGAAAAAACAACTGGAACTGGATCTTTAGAAAAGGGTAAGAGAAAATGACATAGGAAAAATGGGAATTATGGGAACAATACATGCAAAATAATTTGTTATGCAGGAAGAATGAAAGGTTAAAAGAAGGCATGATATGAATGAGTTACAATGATTGGTAGATTATAAGTGATGAGTAATGTTTGCAACTAAAAATACATCAACATGGTTTGTTTTCATTAATATAAATATATGATTGCCTATGTCATAAGTGATAATTTAATAAAAAAGTTTCTTGTTTAAAAACAAATGTCACTCTGCCAGGATGGCCAGATATTTCAAAAGCACTTAATCTAGTAATCAGAGCTAGGTTTCCATACAGAGATGAACTGTTAGTGCTCCAAGTTTTTTTTTTCAGAGACAGAGTAATAATTCCTTCACAACTAAGAGAAGATATGTTTATATGACTCCATGAGTAACATCTAGGCGGGAATACATGATAAGAATCATCATCTGTCAATCTCCATTGGCCAGACATGACAAAAGAACTTGGACATGTTATTAGAAACTGTAAAATTTGCAATCTATACGGAAATCAAAACCAGAAAAAGGAAATCATCCTTCATCAAACTCAATCTCTGCCATGGATGAAAGTATGTGTAAACTTACTTCTCTTCAGATGTCAATAAATTCTGATCACTTCTTTAAGTCTTCTTGGTATTTCTACTTTAATGCTATATGTATGTCGAGCCTCTTACTAGTCAATTAATTAAATATATTAAAGAAATATATATGTGTGTGTATATATATATATATATATATATATATATATATATATACATATATATTAGCTGTAATTTTATTCATTTATTCATTTATCCAATTATTTCTAAAATATGAGAGGCCTCATAAGGTAATATTAGAAATTATAGCAATTGTAATATTAAGAAAGATTAACATACTGAAAGCACTGTATCATGTGACTGTCACCTCTTCATTCTGTAGTAAACAAAGCTGGTGTCAGTACCTCTATGTGAACACCTCATTTTATCTTCCTGTACATATGTACTATTTTCAAGTTACAGATTCAACACACTGTCAGAAGATACTAGATACTGCAGAAATTCTAATGAGCCAGTTATCCAGTCATTTCTACATATTAGAAGCTCTCAAAAGTAGTAAACTTTAACATACAGAAGTTCTCAAAAGTCAACACTTCTGAGCTCACATTTTCTAACAGTATCCTGTACAGGCTGGTAATTGATAATAAGATTCCTAACACTTTTCACAATGTTCATCTCACTTGCCTTGAGTATTTATCCCATGTTCTCACTTTTTCACTAGCCCCAGTGTCCCCACTAAACTACTGCCCCTAGATAACCGACCAATGCTTACATGCTTTCACCTTCACTATAGACATCTCACAGGATGATTTGTAATGTATATCACTGCCAACACTAATTTTGTTAATTAGGAAATACTTTTTTACCAGTTTCAGTCAATATCTATTATTAACCATCTTTAGAATCACTTTCCTATCACTGTCTACATATAACAACTTAGTTCCTTTCTTCACATCACATAGGCTTTAGTCTAAATACCTCTATTTAAATATGTCCTTACTTAATTCTAAGCCATACGTGGTTGTAGCTTTACAATCCCAGGTAAAAATTCTCACATTTACCCTGTGTGTTTATCTATATTTTCAATATTTATTTTTCCTCCTTTTTATGGCTATACCAAGCAAAGACTGTCTTGCCAAATTTTTTTATAGTTATGTCCTTCAGATCTGATATAAGGAGCATATTTATCTGTCTTCTGTCTTGTCTTCACAGGCCTACTGTCAAGTAATTGTTCTATTTTCCTGGTTTACTCATGCCTGTCATACAGTGTACTTTTACATCCATCTTTCTCAGGTCACTCTGGAGATGTCCATTACAATCACAATTCACAATAACATTAACGTGACTGTTGAAGTCAGACAAAAGCATTTTTTTTGTGTTTTTTATTACCTGCACTTAGTTTAAAAGTTTGTTTGTTGTATTTAACTGTTGAGGCTGCCCACTCAAGTGCGCTAGCCTGTGCATTGAATATACTGTAATTCTCCTGTTGTTTTCCTGAAAAAAAAAAAAAAAAAAAAAATATCCTTGTTTCCTGCCTTTCCTAAACTAGAATAGTCCCTTATACAGGTTTTGCTGTATTCTGGACTTTTGGATAGTTCCTGTGTTGCCCATTTCTTTACTTGGATATGAGGAAGTTTCTTGGCTCACCAGTGGGAGTGGGGAGCCTTGAGAAGCCTATCTGTCCCTGAAGGAGTGACCTCAACACAAGAATCTTGTAGTAATTGGCTGTTTTGGGCCATTTCTAGCTCTTTGAAGTTCCCTGCATAAAAACCTGCTTTGGCGCATTTTGTTCGCTTATCCTACTCAGCAACAGCTCCTCGTGGTCCTGCAGAGTGGTGCTAGCAGCAGAGAAACGATAAGAGTGACTGCTTTCAAGATATAAGTATATTTTTTCTGTTACTACCTGTGCGACCGTCCTTTCTCGCCAAAAAGCGAGTTTACACTGCTGATTTAACTGTTAAAAGCTTGTTTTTGTGTTTTTTATTACCTGCACTTAGTTTAAAAGTCTGTTTGTTGTATTTAACTGTTGAGGCTGCCCACTCAAGTGCGCTAGCCTGTGCATTGAATATACTGTAATTCTCCTGTTGTTTTCCTGAAAAAATAAAAAATAAAAAAATATCCTTGTTTCCCGCCTTTCCTTAACTAGAATAGTCCCTTATACAGGCTTTGCTGTATTCTGGACTTTTGGATAGTTCCTGTGTTGCCCATTTCCTTACTTGGATATAAGGAAGTTTCTTTGCTCACCAGTGGGAGTGGGGAGCCTTGAGCAGCCTATCTGTCCCTGAAGGAGTGACCTCAGCACAAGAATCTTGTAGTAATTGGCCGTTTTGGGCCATTTCTAGCTCTTTGAAGTTCCCTGCATAAAAACCCGCTTTGGAGCGTTTTTTTCGCTTATCCTACTCAGCAACAGCTCCTCGTGGTCCTGCAGAGTAGTGCTAGCAGCAGAGAAACGAAAAGAGTGACTGCTTTCAAGATATAAGTATATTTTTTCTGTTACTACCTGTGTGACCATCCTTTCTCGCCGAAAAGCGAGTTTACACTGCTGATTTAACTGTTATAAGCTTGTTTTTGTGATTTTTATTACCTGCACTTAGTTTAAAAGTTTGTTTGTTGTATTTAACTGTTGAGGCTGCCCACTCAAGTACGCTAGCCTATGCATTGAAAATACAGTAATTATCCTGTTGTTTTCCTGAAAAAAAATATATATATATATATATATATATATATATATACTTGTTTCCCACCTTTCCTAAACTAGAATAGTCCCTTATACAGGCTTTGCTGTATTCTGGACTTTTGGATAGTTCCTGTGTTGCCCATTTCCTTACTTGGATAGAAGGAAGTTTCTTTGCTCACCAGTGGGAGTGGGGAGCCTTGAGCAGCCTTTCTGTCCCTGAAGGAGTGACCTCAGCACAAGAATCTTTTAGTAATTGGCCGTTTTGGGCAATTTCTAGCTCTTTGAAGTTCCCTGCATAAAAACCCGCTTTAGCGCGGCTTTGCACGATTGTGCGCATAGCGCAGCATCGGGCAGCACCGCTTAATCAGGTTTAAACTATTCCCAGCTCCACAAAGTCTGCTCTTCACTTTTTCCCTTAGAACTACTCTATCTCTCAAATTAAACACCCTATTCTCAATCTAAGACCCTGCACTTGCCCAAATAAGCAATTTTACAATATTGGACTAATAAACTAAAAGCACTACATCCTCATATACTCTCCACAATTACCTTGTCCCCTATTGGTCCTTTGTAATTAAGTGATAAAAGAGTTCCCTTTACTACTCTAGCATGTCCAAAGGTCAGTTAATGGTTTCCTCTCCAGTCCAGCTGGTGAATCTGGGAATCTTGAGGCAATGATACAACTGCCTCATGTACACTGACAACCCACTCCTCCTCCAAACAGGTTCAAACATATGTGAGAGATGCAACCATATAGCCAAACTGGAGGCTGAGCTCTCTCACCTCAGAACTGGTGTAACCAGTCAGGAGGAGAAGGTAACCTCACACAACACTAATCCAGTCTCACATAGTCCTACCACAACAGCAAACCAAACACATAAATACACAAAAACATACCCGGAGGCTCTAAATAAAAATCTACCTAAGCAGCAGAGACCTCCAAAGCAGACATCCAAGCAAACGCTACCCCACAGCAAAACATGTGCAACACATAGCTCACAAAGTCAGTGTGCCAAACAGTCACAGCCCTTAAGGCTGAATAACACACCTGATACACTTGTAATAGGTGATTCTATAGTCAGACCCACTGACGTCCCGCTCACCAGGCTGAACAAGGAGAAGGTCACAGTGAGCTGCCTGTCGGGCGCTAGGATCCGCCACATAACGCAAGCACTCAGGTCACTCCAAAGCAAGTACAAATATGACTCTGTCATAGTATATGCTGGTGTGAATGACCGGAGACGTACCTCCCTCAACTACATGAAAAGAGACATAGAGGAGCTCTCTGATCATGTAGCCCAGGCCGGTATGACCCTGACCTTGTGCAGCATCTTACCCTCACCTAGAATGATGCCGCAGTATAAAGACAAAATAATCGATTTTAACAATTGGCTAACATTTTGGTGTCATTCAAAGGGGATCCAGTGCCTGTCAGCCTGGAATGACATGCTCGACAAGCCACGTTGCTTCACTAGGGACGGCTTGCACCTGTCACCCCTGGGCTTTCAGATACTGGCAAAGGCTCTTGCCACCCCCATAGTGCCTTTTTTAGGCAAGGCTCAAAAGACAAACCCACCTCTATAGAAAACACAAAGAACAAGAAACTAAGGGTAATGCTGCTAAATGCCAGAAGTCTAAACCTCAAAATGCACGCACTCAAAGCTCTCCTCAGTATGGAGAACATTGATATCTGCGCAGCGGCAGAAACCTGGTTCAAGGCTCCAGAGAGCACCCCAGCACTACCAGGTTATACTTCATATCATGCTTTTCGGCCCCAAAACTCGGACCGAACCACAAAAGGAGGGGGAGTATCCATATTTATCAAGGATACCCACACCTCCAGGTTAGTGGCATTGCACGAAGCATCAGAAACCATCCATGTGCAACTAACAGTGGGCAAAACTGCCTTTCAGTTTATAGCATGCTACAGACCACCATCTCAAAATCAGGAATCCCACTCAGCTTTCCTGAAAACATTGGAGAACATGAAGATCTCTCCAAACACCATTATATTGGGTGACTTCAACTACCCAAACATAGACTGGGAGCATTACTCAAGCCCCAACACCCTAGCCCAAAGGTTCCTGGAATTTATAAACTCAAATGCCATGGAACAACTAGTCACAACTCCTACAAGAGGGGAAAACATACTTGACCTGATCATCACCAACATGGGGACCCTATGCTCCACACCAGAAGTATACCCCTCATTGGTAAGATCAGACCATAAATTAATTTCACTGGATATCCAAAACCCGACCCCACCCCCAGCCCAGAAAACCACAGTGAAAAACTTCTCAAAAGCGAACTTCACACTTCTCAAAACTGAGGTGGAATCCTTCAAGGCCCCCAGGCCAGTGGAAACTATGGCCCAAACCACAGAATCCTATATAAACGCATTCTATGGACACCTCCAAGAATGCATGGATCATGCTATCCCAAACAAAACCAAGACCCAATCGTCCAAAGGCAGGCGTCCAGTCTGGTGGACCCCAGCCATAAATAAGTTGTACAACAAAAGGAGGAAGCTACTACATCATAGAGCAAAATCCCTAAAGGGGAAGGCATCTCTGATCAGTACTAGCAAAAAATTATGATCCCTCATAAAATCCTCCAAGGCCAGCTTCGAGAAAAAAATTGCACAGGACACTAAAGACAATCACAAGGCTTTCTTTAGCTATGTTAGGAACCTGGGATGCAACTCCCAGATATGCTCAGAGTTGATTCTAAATGACAAAAAAATACACTGAACCCACAGACATTGCCAACATCCTGGCAGACAGGTTCAGTGCAAACTTCTCCCCCCCTTCCCCCCCAAAAGAGCAAATATCTATCCCAGCAGAGTGCAGCCTCCCTAACATCTCAGATGCTCAGGTGAAAGCCGCCCTCTCCAAAGCAAAAAACACTGCTTCAATGGGACCAGACGGTGTCCCGGGTTGCGTCCTACATGAACTCCAAGAAGAACTAAACCCTCACGTAAAACTGCTGTACAGTCTCAGCCTCACTACAGGATATCTACCCAAAGAATGGCATACAGCAACAATGGTCCCACTCCACAAAGGTGGTGCCTCAACGGACCCTGGTAACTATCGCCCGATAAGCCTAACTAGCCTTATCTGCAAGGCCATGGAGAGGATCATCATGGAACTCATAAACAAAGACATTGGGGACCTACAGACACTAGATCCTACCCAATTTGGCTTTGTCAAGGGCAGATCCTGCCTCTTGAACCTGGTTGACTTTTTTGAAACAGTCACCAAGGCCATAGATGAAGGGAAGGTAGTCCACACAGCCTATCTGGACCTCGTAAAGGCATTTGACACAATACTCCACTCTGGCATCATAGATAAGCTATCCAGCTTAAATATAAACCCCTATGTCACAAGATGGGTTGCTAACTGTCTCAAAGACAAAACCCACAGAGTCAGAATTGCCAGAGCCATGTCAGACTCGAAACCGGTTACAAGTGGTGTCCCACAAGGCTCTGTCCTGGGACCTCTCTTGTTCGGCATATACTTCTCCGAGGTACAGGCCAACATGGGAGGACTATGGCTGACCAAGTTCGCAGATGACTGCAAACTTGGCGCCATAATTGACTCTCCAGCTGACATGACCATCCTCCAAAAAGGTCTCACAGAGATGGATAACTGGTGCCAGAGCCATGGCCTAAAGCTAAATGCCAAAAAGTGTATAGTCATACCCTTTGGCAAAAACAAAGTGCCCACAAATTACCACATAGGTGGTAACCCATTAAGTACAGAAGAAGTAATTAGGGACCTGGGGACCCAAGTTGATAGCAATCTCTCTTTGACAACCACATTGCCAAAGTGGTTAGAAAGACCTTCTACATAGCCCACCTTATCACAAAAGGATTCACATCTAGATCAAGTGAGGTAATAGTGCCCCTTTATTCATCCCTCCTCAGACCCATCATAGAATACAATGCCCCTTTTGGGATGTACCTTACCCGACACCTGCAGCAACTAGAAAGACCCCAAAAGTACCTCACAAAGAGGATCAAGGGACTCAAACAGATCCCATATGCTGCTCGGTTAAAAAAACTCCAGCTCTACTCAGTTGCATACCGCCTACTTCGAGGCGATCTATGCCTGACATACAAAGTTATGTCCAACCAAGAATTAATGGACTTGCTCCACCTCAGAAAATCTAAATCCCTTAGAACCACGCACTCGAGGGACTTGAACCTCAGCACAGAAATAAATAGAACATGCTGGAGGGACAGATTCATAACCCAGAGGCTCCCTTCACTCTGGAATAGAATCCCAGTTCATGTTAGGCAGAGCACCTCACTGACTCTCTTCAAGAGGAATCTTGATGAGTGGATGGGAGATCGTAGGTTTGCCCCGGGGATTACTTCTGTGTCACTACTAGACAGAGGCACAGTAAACTAACCTTAAAAAGGGCACAGCAAACTCAAAACAAAGGGTGGCGAAAGCCAAACACACTCGGGCTAGGCTTATAAATGCCCCAGGGCAGATAGCCTAGTATGAATCTATGAACCTATGAAAAGAGCTTTGTGCTTATATATGACATACAATTAAACCCTGCATTATTCAGTGCAGTGGTTCATTCACCTTCCTATACACAATCTTAAAAGAGCATTAAAAATGGCTACAACCATGATATATGAAAGTAGGTTAAAATGGTCCTGATCCAAAAGGAAGATACTTCCACAGACTCCAGCTTGTACTGATCAGCTACACAAGAATATTATGCACAGACAAAGGCTAAATGCAGAGGTGTCTTGATCTATGTTGGCAACAAATACAACTCCAGTTTGGTAAAACAGAATGATGCTCTGGAGTTCATCCATGTTCAACTCTCCATAGATAAGTTTTCTCACTATGTCCTGGTCAGGTACAAGTCATCTTCTATGACTCACAAGCTCACAACCCTTACCTAGACCTACTACAGGTGCTCACCATCCAAACAAATAGCTTATTCATGGGGGACATTAACTACCCCTCTGTAAACTGAGAACTCTACACTGCCTCTAACTCACAGGCAAAATATTTTCTGGACTTTATCAACATAAACACCCTGAACCAGATAGTGCTCACTCCAACCGGAGGATCAAGCATACTGAAGACAAATGGCACAACCTTCACTGACCAGGGTGGCATAGTGAATCTACTGGCTGATAAATTTAGCTCTAACTTCACCCTCCACTCCCCTCCACTACCAGCGGTGAAATTCCTTCTAGCCCACCCCCCAACTATCAACAGGGAACAGGTCCTGGCAGTGCTCACTAAGTCCAAAAACACTGCTTCAATAGGCATAATATCACCAATTTGCCTCCTAAAATAGCCTGAAACATGACCTAGCAAGACCACTTGAGGCACTCTTCAACTACAGCATCAAAACAGGTTACTTTCCAAAGGAACGGGGAGCTGCAAAGTTCATCCCACTTCATAAGGATGGAGCATCAACTGACCCTAGGAACCACAGACTCATCAGTCTGTCAAGTTTAATATGCAAAGCCATGGAATAATTAAATGCTTCTCATTCTTCTGCAGGTAAAGGTCATAGGAAGACTTTGTCAGTGAAACTTTTCCAGTGTTCCAAAGAGAGAGAGAGACAGAAGCAAGCACAGTAGTTGACTAAACGAAGCAGCAGTACCTTGGACTTGAACCTGAGCTTGATGTTGGGAGACAGAAATGAAAAGGAAGAAGACCAGCAACTCTGAAATTAGTGAATAACTGGTAGACTATAAAGCATCTTATCACATTTGTGAAATATGGTTTTCCAAAAAAGTGGCTGAAAAACACTGGATTTTGTTGACTTTAACTTGTGAGTGGAGTGTATAGCATATGTCCCACTTTATATAATTAATGTTTAGAAGAACACTAAAAAGGAGAAAACTAACTGTAAATAAAACAAATTTTGTTCTTATTAGCATTTGTATAAAACATTTCATTATATAAACTGCATTTTATATACAGTAAAACAGTTGTGTGTAGTCAGAGGTATTTTAACTGTGTGGGAGTCTTTTCAGTGACTGTTGTGCATGTTAAATATATTAAAGTAAACTGTGACACCAGGGAAATACTGCCAGTCCAGCTTTCTGGAAGTGTGTAAATAATTGTATGTCACTTAAAAATATTAATATGATTTGTATAGAGATGTGACACTGCCAGCCCAGCTATCTGGAATTTTCTAAATAATTCTATGTCATTTGTGATATTAATATGATTCATATGCTTGTCTTACAAATGTAAGAGAACTATATGTTATTTGGATCTCAAACTACTGGTGCAGAAGTGTGTGTCGAACTGTATTGTTATGTACTGAGCTTCAAGAATGTAACCACAGTATATCCTACTAGAAAAGAACAGAAATGTATATAAACTATAGTTGGAACATACAGAGTTAACTTGTAAACCCTCAAGAAAATAAGTTGGCAAGTAAAGTGTTTTATGACTGTGTTTCAGTGCAGCATGTAGACTCAATGTCTAGAGCTAGAGGTTTTTATATTGTCTTGAAACAGAAATAATTACTAGATTTAAAATGTAAAGTATTTTTATTGCTCTGTGACTTCCTAGCAGCTGCACATCTGAGAGATAAGTATTTCTGACACAGAGGTACTAAATTCTGAGTATCTGTTTAGCCAGGGAACTGGAGGCAGGTGACACAGAGTGATGTCATCCAAAGCTGACCCAGCAGTAATGTTTTGATAATAATTTGGGAACTGTCTCAGAGACTGTACATTTTGTATCTTGTCTTGGATCTGAAAACATCCATTCAGCACTTCTCATCCGCATTTGCTGTGCTCTGTAAGTAAGATTTAGGTATAGCATTTTTTTAGCGATAGTTAGGAATATAGTACAGATTAGTTTAGATTTTTTTGTATTTATTTGAGACTGTCCTACAATGCTGTTTTAAAACATTTCCAGTGATTCTGAACTCTGTAATCACTGTGTTGAGTTATTGAGTATTGTCTTGTTCTTTTATTATTTATTATTAAATATATTTAAACCTTTTAATTGTGGCTGGTTTATTTAGAGATTTTTAAGCTCTTAGAGGACTTGCATATGCATTTGTTGACACTGTATGGGCCACTTCAATAGCCTTGAATGTCTTGGTCACACTTACCATTTGGATAATAGTAACATCACATAGTCGGATTGGTCACCCTTTGGGAAGGGCCTTATTATAGCTGATAAAGAGCTGGTTGGTGGCAATGATAACTACATTTTAGTCTGGGCAGAAGGGGCCATAGCTAGTAACCTGTGCCAGCTTTCCCCAGGAGTGTCTGTGTGTTTGTATATAAATCACATCTCAGTGTGTGTGTGTGTGTGTGTGTGTGTGTGTGTGTGTGTGTGCGTGCGTGCGTGCGTGCGTGCGTGCGTGCGTGCGTGTGTGTGTGTGTGTGTGTGTCAGCTACTTGGCAGGGACACAAAGCACTGGTTGCACAGAGAGAGTGCTAGAGGTTTTGGCTTGACTGCTCAGCTGAGATCTTAACCCTATAGCTGTGCCAGTGGAGAGTCTTATTGGGGATCTGGAGAGAGGGGGAGAAACCAGTCCCAGACTGACTGGGATCTCTGTGTGTTCTTAAGAGAAATTGTACTTTACTGTGTGCGTACCTGTCATCCTCCAAATGTGCACATCCCTCACTGGTGCTAGTGGTGAGGATTAACTCTCCTTAATTACTGGGCCAGTACAGGGGCATCACATAAACAAATACTTTTTAGTAGTATGAAATATAGGTTTTACAGTATAACAAGAGAAAAAATGCTGGATAAAAGCAAATTTCATGTGCATATTCTGTGATCTTGTACTGCAGGGGTAGGGGTGGGGTATAAAAGTGCACTGATTATATTATATGTTGAATTAGGATATTTTCTCTTTTTGTGTTACAAAGGTGAATGGCTAGACTACTACATTTGGCTTAAGATGTTAACAGGTGTTTTTATAAACATGTAGCCTTTACAAATATGACAAAATTATGAAAGACATGAAATTGCCAAGCTTCTTACAACTGCAAATATATTACCTTGTTTGCTTTCCACTGGCAAATGTTCAGTAGAGTCGAGATGTCTGCAGCTAAGGGCAGCTGTAGATTCATTGCTGAGTAAAACTTACACAGGCTCATTGAGGAGTATATTTCCATGACAAGGTATCTGCAGGTGCAAGCAGTTAATATTGAGAATTCTGAGTATTCTTTGCTGAGGGAAATGCAAAATTTAAAGATGTGTTTATTCCATGTTAATAGTGGATGGGGGTGTTTTGTCTTTAGTTTTTTATTTGAGGGTTTTCATTAAAACAAAAAGTATTGAAAAAAGTTGTGCAATATGTTAATCTTGAGAATACTGAGTATTCTTTCCTGAAGGAAATGTAAAATGTAAAGATACAATGGCAAGCAGTTCAGTGAAAAAAATAAGTTTGAAATTATGGGAAGTGAATAACAGGCAACAATCTCCCTAGCAGCCTTAATACTTTAATGTAGTTAATAGAACATGGTACAATTTGGTGTTATTTAAAGAAATGCACTTTTTATTAGGGCTAAAATTAATGGTTTCTGAAAGCATGCAAGCTGTTTTCATATCTGGGATAGGAAGAGAGAGAAGAAAAGAACAGACAGCAATCAGTGTAAATGGGAGCACAGGCTGTAGGTTGTGCTTTAGCATGGGCAACCTTAATTTTAGGCTAGATAATGCCTGTAGGTGCAGTCATCAGTTTGGAGCAATTGTACCCTTTTGGAGGGTTAAGCTTCATGTTCTAAAAATGTGTATAATTTTGTGTGTTTGTTTCAAGTTAATAGGGGATGTGGGTGTTTTATCTTTACTTTTTTTTGTTTAAGGGTTTTCATTAAAATAAGAAGTCTTGAAAAAGTTTTACAAGATATTATTCTTGAGAATTCTGAGTATTAATTGATTGCTGAAGGAAATTCATGTAAAGATACAATGGCAAGCAGTTCAGTGAAAAAAAATAAGTTTTTAATTATGGGAAGTCAATAATAGGTAACAACCTCCCTAGTAGCCTTAATACTTTAATGCAGTTAATAGAACAGTGTACAATTTGGTGTTATTTAAAGATAGCCAATGCACTTTTTCTTACAACTAAAAGTTAACGTTTTCCAAAAGCATGCAAGCTGTTTTCATATCTGGGAGGGGAAGAGAGATAAGAAAAGAGACAGCAATCAGTATAAATTGGAGTACAGGCTGTAGGCTGTGCTTTAGCATGAGCAACCTTAATTTTAGGCCAGATAATGCCTGTAGGTGCAGCTGTCAATTTGGAGCAATTGTTACATTCTGGAGGGTTAAACTTCATGTTCTAAAAATATATACAATTTTGTGTATTTGTCCCAAGTTAATAGGGGATGGGGTGTTTTGTCTTAGTTTTTTGTTTGAGGGTTTTCATTAAAACAAGAAGTCTTGAAAATATGACATAGGCTTAAATGCAGATGACAAGAAACAGCTGTACAAAAGATCAGCCTGATGGACATTAGCATATGCATATAACACAAAACCTGGAATATACATTCAAAAAATGGTCAGGTATAATATGTGGAAACAGTAGCTTTTTGTTATGATGGCTGTGCTGTCCATATTATTCTGGAACATTAATGGCCTTACAGCTATAGATAAAAAGGAAAGAACACAAAATTATACTAAAAAATGCAGAGTGCAAATTGCAATGCTGCAGGAGATACATTTGGAAATCAACGATCATATAAATTTGACAAAATGAGGATTTCACAATAGATATTCAGCAGAATATAATGGACAGAGGAAAAGAGGAATAATTATACTAATTGCTAGAGGAACTCCAATAGTGATAAATGAGGAAAAAAATACATAATGGTAGATTTGTGGCAGTAAGGGGCTATTGGCAGGGAGGAGTATTACAATGGAATTTATTTATATTCCATCTAAAACTGCTATTATGAAGCTTAAGAAAAGTTTTTGAGAAATAATTACTTTTCAGCAGAGAATAATATTTATAGGTGGGGAATGGAATTTGATTTGCAATAGTAAGGATGCTTGGGGACCTAGATGGGACAATATAATAATAGAGGGTAGATTACTGAATAATTTTATGAAAACATTTGGTACGGAAGATGTGAATTCAGTAGTAAGAACTTCGACAAAATTTTCATATTATTCCCCAATGTACATTAACTGGGATAGACTGGATAGATATTATATTTCACAAGAACATGTGCATTTAATTGAAAGGTTTGACACACATCTAATAACTATTTCTAGTCATCTTCAGAAGTTATAGCTAGAGACTGGGATAAAATGAAAATGGAGTTTAAAATAGGGTTAAAATAAAAGAGAAAGAGATATGGTTGAGAAGCAATAACAATTACTTAGAGGGCTGACAAAGGTTAAAGTATTTCAGATTAAGGGGAATCTCACAGAACAAGAGGAGGAGAAATGCAGAGTACTAAAAAGAACACATGGGAGTATCTGGATAATATACATGAGTTTAGAAAGATTGCAGTTAAGCAACTATTTTGATAATGGCAGATTACAAAAACTTTTAGTACAGAAACTTGGGCAACAGAACATTGAAAGGATTGTCACCAAAGTTAAGGAACCTATAACAAGAAACATAACCACTTGGTGTCCTCTTTCCCCATTGTTATTTGCTTTATATTTAGAGTCATTGGCAACAAAAATAAGGGAATCAGAAATACAAGGATATCATTGGTATGTTAATCAAGAAAAACTGATTTGATTTGCAGGTGATATTATTTTGTACCTCATAAATCTAGAAAAGGACATGTTGGTGTTACTGAACGTTTTGAGACAATTTCAAGTTTTTTTCAGATAAAAAATAATGAAGATAAAACAAAGGCTATAGCCATAAATTATATAATCATATATGAACTGGTTCAGCAATACCCATATTTATGGTGACATGAAAAGATGAAATATTTAGGAGTATGGATTAAAAAGGCTTCTGTTATGGCAGCTAAGGATATGTGGGAAGACACTAAACAAAAGCTTATATAAAAATTGAGAAACTGGAACATTAAAGTTATGTACTCACAATAACTAGGCATCTGTGTTGTCCATATTCATTCTTCCTTAATGTATAGGTCATGGATCTGACCTTGGATTAAATTCAGCCACATTTCACAGACTTTGGATCCAACTCTCAAGGTCCTCCCTCTACCCATAATGCCTTAGTCCATATCCAATACCTCAGCTCGAGTTTGTTGCCTTAAAGATCTTATTACATAACAGTAGAGGAGAAGAGTAATTAAACCAGGGCTCAAACCTGGAACTACATGTTCCAAACCTTCATCCGGTCACTCCAAAAGTTGACAGAAAGGGGGAAGAAGGGAGGGGAGTTGAGGAAGAATGAAAATGGACAACACAGATGCCTAGTTATGGTGAGTACATAACTTTAATATCTGATGTTGTCCTTTTCATTCTTCTTCAATGTATGGGACAGAGTCCCCAGCTATGTAAATCTTCGGTGGCCCTCATGGAAGGATATTACAGAGAAGTCCTAAATGAAAGGCAGCTCGGCTTCTGGAAATTATGTACAATTTGTAAGAAGTAATAAAAGTATGAGCATTAGGCTATGAGGCTGCTACACAAATATTATCATGGAAGTTCTAGACCAGAATGCGGATGAGGTGGCCATAGATCTAGTAGAATGGCCTTTAAGTGGTTTTGGTAGGAAAAGGCCTTGTCAAGAATATATCCAGGAAATGCAATTAGTTTTCCATTTGGCCAATGTAAGTTTAGAACCTGGAAAACCCAGTTGACTAGGTGATAAAGAGTCAAACTGGTTCATTTTTCCAAAATCTTTTGTTCTGTGTGAGTAAAAATGTTGTCTATGCACATCTAAAAGATGTAGCACGTATTCTCCCTTGTTTGAAAATTTTGGAAAGAAGACTGATAAGTGAATATTTTGATTTATATTTGACTGAGAAGCCACTTTTGGCAGGAAAGAAGATTGGTTCATAAGGCACCTCTGTCTTTATGAAATGCAGTGTAAGGAGCTTTCAATTTAAGAGCCCTGGTGTTCAGAACTCCTTTTAGCTGAAGTAATAGCAACTAAAAAGGCTATTTTCCATGATAAGAACTTTAAGTCAGTTTTTGCTGAAGGTTCAAATGGTTGCTGAGTTAAACCTTGAAGTACTACTGACATCTCCCTGGAATTTAACAGTAGTCCTTCAAAGTTCAAATGGTTGCTGAGTTAAACCTTGAAGTACTACTGTTAAATTCCTGGGAGATGACGGATCTTTCACTGGAGGTCTAAACAGGAAGGTGCACTTCAGGAAAGCCTTAAATAATTTGGAAGCAGCCAAACAAGAAGCATTGTCCCCTGAATGAAAGTTTGATATGGTTGGCAATTGTAGTTTGATTGTGGAAAAACTATCACCTTCCTTAAAACGATAAGCAGAAATAGGGGCAGTGAAGGGATCTTTGTCATTTTTCAGAGCCCAAATTGAAAATATTTTCCATTTTGCTCTTGTAAATCCTCTTAGTGTAGGCTTTTTTGAGGATAAAAGAATATAGTGGGCTGTCTAGCTGTCAGGACCAAATCATCTTCCTCAAGGAAGAATAAACGTATCTAGTGGACACCGGCAATAAACAAACTTTATAATAAAAGGAAAAAACTGCTGTCCAGCACCAAGAAGGAGCAGGTGCCATGTTGGAAGCAATCTCTCCTTTGTCTGAACAGGCAAATAAGGTCACTGGTGAAATCCTCTAAGGCTAACTTTGAGTCCAAATTGGCCACATCCACTAAGAACAATCACAAGGCCTTCTTCACATATGTCCACAATCTCAAAGGTAAAACCCAAATCTGCTCTGAACTGGTGGTCAATAACACCACATACACAAACACCATAGATATGGCCAACCTGCTAGCAGACAGGTTCAGTGAAAACTTCACCCCATGCCCCCCATCAGTAAATCAGGACATCCCTGGCACCTGTCCCACTCCCCTCATCACCAGGGAGCAGGTCTTTAATGCCCTCTCAAAGGCAAAAAATACTGTCTCCATGGGACCCAATAACATCCCTGGCTGTATCCTATATGAACTCAGGCATGAGCTCTCAGCTCCATTAGGCATTCTATTCAACCAAAGCCTAAGCACCAGCTTCGTCTTAGTTGAATGGAGGACAGCCACTGTCATCCCTCTACACAAAGGTGGAGTGCCCACTCACCCAGGCAATTATAGGCCCATCACCCTAACTAGCCTGATCTGCACGGCCATGGAATGCATTATCATGGACCTTATAAACAAGGACATTGGCAATCTCAAAATACTTGACCCCACACAGTTTGGTTTTGTCAAAGGAAGATCATGCCTGTTAATTTATTTTATTTATTTATTATTTATTTATTTTACATTTGTTGACCGGGATTGTCCGACTGAGCTGAAGAGCCCTTTTTCAGTGGAGACCAAGGGAGAAAATCTCCAACGTATTATACAATTTTCATTATAAATTAGCATTAAACAGCAATGTTACGGGATTATTATAAGGCCTTAAGTAGCAATACAATGTTATACAGTGTCAGTAATCAGGAGTATAGCATAACTATTTCAAGATGTATAAAAAGAAATATGTCATTAAGATGAGTATAGTTTTTGGGGTAAGTGGTTACAAAAACCCAGTTTTATCATAATGTAGTTGCATGAAGGCAAGACAATTATAATAGCATGTTTCTCTGAGGCAATTTGTTTAATAGATTTTAGAAGACAGTAGAAAGAGTAGTCAAGGAAGTTTAAAAAGAGCTAGTGAGACAAATGAGTTAAGGGCAGAAAGTAGATTAAGGTATGAGAAGTAGGGAATGTTTAAGGAGGGAGAGTACAGTGGCAGGACCAGTGACTTTTAAAGTGCTTTTTGGTGACTGTATTAAATTGTTTAGGATGTGTAAGGGTCCTGATTTTTAGTGGGAGCCTTTTCCAGGCAATAGTGGGGTGATAGCTGTACATGTTGTGTCCAAATTTAGACTTGGGTTTGTAGATTTGTAGTAGGTCTTGGTTAGAGCTTCGGAGAGGTCTGGTGGCAGAATAATGGGAGATGAGAGGGGATAGTGCTGGGCAGTAGGAAGGCTGGTATAGGATAGAATGGATGATCTGGAGCTGAGAGAGAAGAAGCTGGTGGGGTAATTCAAGCCAGTTTAGGTGTTTTAGAGAGAGACAGTGATGGGATGTGTAGGCTTGTTGGGCAGCAAATCTAGTTACCTTGTTGTAGGTAGATTTGAGTTTGGTCAGGATAGCTGAGTTAAGATTTGTGAGAATTTGAAAATTGTACATTATATTGGGTAGAAGATAGGTAAGAGAGAGAGTAATCTTGGCTTCAGAGGTAAGGAATTTCTTGTTACGGTAAAGGGGCCCTAGTTTTGAATGAGTCTTTTTGATACAGTTATTAACATGCAAGTCAAATTTAAGGTGATCATCGATGGTTACACCTAAGAGCTTAGTACTAGATTCTACCTGAATGGGAGTGTTATTAAGGGACTGTATGGAAAAGGATGGTTTAACATTATTGAACTTTTTAGGTGGGAATAGTAACAGCTTTGTTTTTTTAGGGTTAAGGATGAGCTGGTTGTTGGAGAGCCATGTTTCAACTAAGTTAAAAGATGCCTGAGTAGCTGAGAAGAGCTTAGAGGGAGAGATGGCTGTAGTGATAACTGTAAAGTCATCTGCATATTGCACTAAAGATGACTGAGGACAGGAGGTATACAGCTGATTAGTAAAGATATTAAAAGGTAAAGGACCTAGGATAGACCCTTGAGGTACCCCATTTTTACAGGGAGAGGAGGGGAGAGTGCAGAGTGCCAACTCACTGACTGAGATCTATCTAGAACCATGCAACAGTATCAGAGGAGAAGTTGAGTTTATGCAGTTTGTGCAGCAGAAGAGAGTGTGAGACAGTGTTGAAAGCTTTTGAGAGGTCCAAGAATAGGCAAGAAATAAGTTTATGGTCGTCCATGGTTATAGAGACAGTGTTTAGGAAGGATAATAGAGCTGTAGTGGTGCTATGTTTGGGTCTGAAGCCATGTTGAGTGGGTGTAAGCAGATTTTCCTGTATTAGATACTGCATAACTTGTTTATGAATACATTTTTCTAGTACTTTAGAGAGAGGGGAGAGGATAGCGATAGGTCTAAAGTTGGAGATATCAGAGGAGATACCTCATTTGTGTATAGGTAGAGTTTAGCATTGTTTCCAGATGGAATGGACTTTAGATTCAGAGATAGAGAGTTTAATTAGGATAGATACAGGGAGAGCAAGACAGTCAGTTGCTAGAAGAAGAACCTCATGCCTGTTAAACTTGGTCAACGTCTTCGTAACAGTCACCGAAGCCACAGACAAGGGGAAGACGGTGCACACCACCTACCTTGACCTAGCCAAAGCCTTTGACATTAATCCCCACTCAGGCATAATAGATAAACTCTCCCAGCTAGGCATCAATCAGTATGTTACCAGATGGGTAGTTAACTGGCTCACTGATAGAACCCACTTAGTCAAAATAGGGGAAGCCACTTCTAGTAGTACACCGTAATGAGCAGCGTACCCCAAGGATTGGTCTTGGGGCCTCTGCTGTTTGGGATATACACTTCTGAGGTGCAAGCTCAGATGACTGCAACCTGGGAGCTGCCTTAAACTCCCCTAGTGATGGGAACATACTCTAAGAGGGCCTTATCCAAACTAATGACTGGTGCCAGAAGCATGGTCTCAAACTGAATGCCAAGAAATGGATCATTATCCCCTTTGGGGAAAATGGCATCCACACTAATTATCACATTAATAACAACATACTAAGCACACAATCAGTCGTGAGGGACTTGGGCACCCAGGTTGATAGCAACCTGACTTTTGACCACCATGTTACCTCTCTTGCACGGAAGGCTTTCTACACGGCCCACCTCATAAATAAGGGTATTTCATCCAGGAACAAGGAGTTCATAACAACCTGTACTCCTCCCTTATCAGACCCGTTATCGAGTACAATGCCCCCTTCGGCATGTACCTTGCCAAGCACATGCAGCAGTTGGAGAGACCACAGAGGTTCCTGACCAGGACAATCCAGGGTCTCAAACACCTATCCTATACAGATAAGCTAAAATCCCTGTCCCTCTACTCAGTCTCATACAGACTGCTCACAGGTGACCTGTGTCTGGCATAAAAGGCCATCTCAGACCCAGCCTTGATGTAGTTGCTGCATTTCTGTAAATCAAGCTCCACTTGCGCAAACCACACGCAAGGCCTTAACCTGGTCTGTGACATTAATAGAATTTGTTGGCAGGATAAATTTGTGTGCCAAAGACTCCCCCATCTGTGGAAAAGACTCTTTCTCCATGTCAAGCAGAGTACCTCTCAAGCCCTCTTTAAGAGGAACCTGGACAACTGAATGGGAAACAGAAAAAACACCCCTGTGATCTCACCTGTGTCCCTGCTGGACAGAGGAAACAGGTGCTGACTTTAAGGGAACATGGGCAAAATTCTTGGCTAGGCTTATAAGGGCCTCTGGGCCAATAGCCTAGTATCATCCTATGAACCTATGGGCTATTAATGAAACTGAAGAAACCATGCAGTTAGTTTGAGGGCTGGTATATTGGGATCTTTTATCCTGGAAGGATGTGGCAGAAGGTCTGGACTGGGGTCCAGTATCCAAGGAGGATAATGAAGATGAGACCAAAGGAAGGAGAACCAGATATGGTGAGGCCAGAAAGGGGTAATGAGGATAACAAAGCTCTTCAACTGTTTGGCTTTCTGTAAGAATTTTGTGATCAAAGGTACTGGGGGATAGGCATAAAGGAAACCGGAGGCCAAATGTGGACTAGAGCATCTGTCAGTGACTCCCCCTGAGGGGGAGATCAGGGCAAAGTACCTGCTGCATTTGTTGTTGTGGAAAGAAGCAAAACGAGTGCAGCAAGGTTGGCCTCAATGACTAGAATTTTTTTCCACCACTGAATGACTGAGTGACCATTCATGAGGCATCAGAATGGACCTGCTGAGTTTGTCCACTAGTATGTTAGATTTTCCTGAAATGTGCATAGCTACTAGAAGTGGTTGGAGGAGATTGTCCATTGCCACACTCTCATAGCTTCTCAGCAGAGGGGAGTACGTTTGAGTTCTCCCTTGTTTATTGATGTACCAAACCACAGATATGTTGTCAGTTTGGACCACAGTGGTCCTTTGATGGAGAATATCTTGAAATGCCTGCAATGCTAGTAGGACTGTTCTCATCTCCAGGACACTGATATGTGAATTGGTCTGTTGGGGGGACAATGTGCCTTGGACCACCCTTCCCAAGAAAGGCCCCCCCTACACCAGTTGGCAGGCTTCTATGGCTACTGTGGCTACTGGGGGAGATAGAATGAAGAGGCGACCTAGGTAAACATTGTCTGACTGGATCAACCAACAAATATGATTTCTGCATATCGGAGAAAGCCTGACTAGGAAGTATAGGGCTGTTGAAGAACAGACCACTGAACATCTACAGTCCATTGAAGAACATGCATACAGTAATGTGCTAATGGGACTAATACTATAGATACTGCCATGAAACCTAAGGCTTGAAGAATAAGTCTGGCAGGAGGAGCGGAATGTGAAAGTATTTGATGTACCTGAGATCTCACTGTGCATATACAATGAGGAGGTAAAGAAGCAATCTGATTTATTGTGTTTAGATGAGCACCAATGAACTCCAGGCTCTGCACTGGTAGCAGTCTAGATGTGGAAATATTGACTGTAATGCCTGGTGATTGGCAAATTTGGAGCAAATAGTACCTGGACTGTTCTAGGAGCTGCAAAATTGGGGCAGTGAGAAGCCAGTCATCTAGGTATGGAAACACTCAGAATCCTTGCAGTCTTACACTCAGAATGCTTGCAGTCTTAGATGAGCTGCTACTGCTGCCATACACTTGGTAAACACCCTGGGGGTTGTGGTGAGTCCAAAGGGCAGGGCTCTGAAATGGTAGTGACTGGCTCCCAGCCAAAAGTGCAAATGTCTTTGGGAGTGTCTGTTTATTTTGATGTGATTGCATGCATCCTGAAGATCAGTTGAGCATATCCAATCATCCTTGTGTAACAGAGCTAAAATGGACTGAACCATGGCCAGACTGCTCAACTCTCCAGATTTTCACAGAATGTCCAGATTTTTCACTCACATTTTTGCTCTATTTCTCATAAAATTGTGGTTTACTGGCAAATCATTGGGGACTGAAGTCAGAAAATAATGGCAGTCACTTGAGTTTCAGACATATCTGGTATGAAATTCATGCTAATGCAAACCTATTATTCTGTAAACTCTTCAAGTTTGTAAGAGCAATATTTAAAAAGTTTTCCTATTTTAGGGCCTTTGTCCCCCTATTGTTTGTGACTTTATCCAGATTTCTTGCTGGAAGATGTTGAGTGGTATGACCATGACCATTCAGAACTTCAGTTTTCTCACAAACTGGTTCAGGTAGTTTAGAGCCAGAACTGGTCTCAGGCCCCCTGTCTTCTCTGGCACTAAAAAAGAACCTTGAGTAACTTCCGAATCCTCTCTGGTCTGGTGGGACCCCCCCTGGATGACTCTTTTGTCCAGCAGCCTCTGAATTTCTTAAGCCACAGCTTCTCTCCTAGTGTGTGGAAGGTGGGAAGCTTTCTTGTTTTGGAAGAGGGCATTTGGAAAAATGGTATAAAGTAACCTCTGGATATCATTTTTAGCACCCAAGAATCTTTTGCTAAAGCAGTCCAGGCATTTTGGAGCAAAGACAAGCATCCCTCACTGCCTCCAGAGGGGGACATTCAGGCAGCACTTCAAGAGTGCTGAAAGGGTCTATCCAGAAAGGAAGCTTGGAAACCCTGATGTTGCAGGCCTCCTCTGCTATGAGGATGGTGTCTTCCATTTGAACTCCCTCCTGTACCTCTGAGGGAACTGTCTCCATGTGAATCCTGGAAAGATCCCTGGGATTTATGAAACCACATTTTCTTGCCGCCTCTTTGATTCCTTGAAAAGGATCATTGAGGGGTAGAAAAGTGAATCCCTACTTCCTGTTCACTGTGGGAGAGCATTTCTTTCACAGAAGGGCCAAACAATGTTGTTCCATCAAAAGGAGCATTGATGAAAGAAGAGTTGAACGGCTCTGCAAAGTCATATAATTGCATCCAGGCATGTCTCCTTATGGCTAAGCCTGAACCAGCAGCCCGTGAGGTGCCTTCTGCTGTGTGAGAAATCAACCTCATGGATGCATTGGAAATAGATAAAAAAGTGGCCAGCTGTGAAGATGATCTTTTATAATCTTCTGCAGACATGGACTCAGAGATATTTTGAGAGTTCCTTGGTCAAATTCCTCTGTAGTCTCATAAAATATGCCAGGTAATTCAGGGATCTCAAGGCAAAGATCACTGAAACAAACACACACTTTCCAAACCTGTCCAATGCCCTAGATTATCTGCTGGGGGTGGACAGAGCTCTGTTCTGATAGCTCCTTCTTGGTGACTACTGCCACAATCATTGCACCTACAGGGACTCCTTTGATGCCATGGGGTTTATCTTTTGGAGGAGCTAAAATTTTGTCTGGATGGCATGGGATAGATTTAACAGTATCCGGTTCCTTCCATGCCCAGCAAGAGACTAGGTCGATAAGCTCATCAGCCAGGGGAGTCACCCAAGACATAGATGAGCAAGCACCAAAATTCTCCATAAATACTGACTCATCAGGGGAAGGATTATCTGATGAACAACCACCTTTCTACTTAAGGATTTCCAAAAGTCTCCAAATGAAACATTATCAGGTGGTGATCTGGGGAACTCTTCCCCTTCATCAAAATCAGTATCTTCAGTGAGAAATTCCAAGAGGTAATCTATGTGCCTCCTTTTACACATTGTCTTTTGGTGAACCTCCTCAGTGGGATGCTCTGGGGAGGTGTCCGAAGAGAGGGGTAGTTCTTCCATGGGAACCGTTTGGATGCTAGATGGAACTGGCTGTCCCTGTGGAGTAGGTCTGATGGGATCAGAGCTTGGAACCACAGAGAGAAAGGGGGGTAGGATCTGAGAATGTATAAGAGACTGGATCTCTTGAATAAGAGAATACCCTTTCCACAATTTTGAAAGCAGATGGACCCAGAGAAGCCGTGGCCAGTTGCACCAGAGCCAAGACTCCCAACACAGGCAGATCATGACTTTGTACCTCGAGGAGGGAATCAGACTTGAGCTATCTAGCATCAAGACTCCAAGGGGCAAAGATGGATCTGACATCATCGGAGAAGATCCCGGCCCAAAAAATCTGACATCAATGCTTCAGCTCTGATTCTCATCTTGATCTGAAGGAATATGAGCAGAAATGGTCAGGGAAACCGTCAGGGTTGAAGATATAATTCTCTTCAGCTCTCACACTGGTTTTCTCAGAACCATCGGATTCTGGGATGTCGAAACCAAAGGAGAGATTGGAGAAGAAGGTACAACTGCATGGGCAGTGGCAAGTAGGCTCACGGATCCAATGTGAGAGAGAGCTGCTATAACCCCCATCTAGAGCTGAGCTCTGAGGAACTTTCTCATCATTCTATCCACTTCTGCTTCAGAAAGACTCTTTTAATTTCACCAAGTCTTTTGGTTTCTAATACCATGATAGGAATGGACCCCGTTCCTAAGTCAAAGTATGATTAAAGTTCATGAAATTAGTATTCTTTCAATCTTTGATGTTAGCACCTGCAATGTGCCTAGTAATGACTCCTGCAATTCATATAGTTACATGTATCAGTAACATATCTAAGCATGACTGTAAATTCTTTTTTATGAGACCCATTGTTCCTACTACAACTGAAACTGCCTGGGTATCCTTCTTCCACACTGCCCTCATTTCTGCCTGCAAATCCTGGTACTTTATGACTTTGTGTCTCTCTGTCCATAAGACACTGTAGTCACTGGGTGTAGCAATTTTAATAATCAATGCTATTTTTGTCTTCTTTTCATGTACTATTATATCTGGTTTTGTTGCATCTAATGTTTGAACTGTTGATAATGGATGATCCCATGTGACATAAACCATAATTTTCTATAAAGCTTTGTGGCTCATTTTGTGGCTCATGTTTCCAATGTTTTTTCAGCTACTTCAATATTATAATGTTTGCACAATCCACAATGCAACAGTCCTGCCACATTAATATGCCTTTCAGTATACAGTCCTTCTGCCATTAGTATATCACAGCCAGCAACAAGATGTGTGACTGTTCCCAGCAATTTTGGTTTACAAAACCTATATTTGTCTATCCCACATGTTCAATGAACCATAATCCAATGTGTTTGTAGTACACTATCTTGGGCAACCAATATTAACATTTCATCTTTTGGTTTAAATTCACCTCTCCTTAACCATTTCTGCATTTGATCCTGATCAACATGAGATTGTTCCAAGAGTTTTCTGTATGCAAAGAACACAGCCAGCACTTGGAGAGTTAATTAGACCAGCATTTTATTCATAAAATAGCAAGATAAACTGGTTTTGGCATAGATACCAAAGCCTTCAGCAGTGTGAATAAGGCTAATACCAAATCATATTTAAAAAGACTCCAAACCAACAACAGTGATTGTAATTGGCTGATCATAACTGACCACTAAGTCCAGGCGGGAACAAGCCCCCCCACCCACCCACCCAGTCTGACTATCCATTTTTTCTCTTTGTTATCCAAAATTGTATGCCGGCCAATAACATTATTTATTTTATCCTTAATAATATCAATAATGGTAAACCTAAACCTGGAAGACGGATGTAACAAAACATGCTTATACAGGGCATTACTAGTCATTTAATGTTTAATGTCACTAAAATGATGACTAACCCGAAATTTAAAAGGCTTAGATGTTTGTCCCACATAAAAAGCACCACAGGAACAGGTAGTAAGATACACCACCCTATCTGAAGAACAATTGGCAAAAAAACAAATATCATATACCCTGGCTGTGTTACGAGTAGTGAAACTGCTAATTCAATTAATACTACTACAGTGGACACAATGACCACATGGATAGCATCCGATAGCAGCCTCTCCTGTTAGTGTTTTCTGTGTTAACTCACTATCCCTGGTTAATCGGAGCTTGTAATGATTAAGATATGCCCCCACTGTTTTGCCTCTCCTAAAACCAAAATGGCACCTGTCATTAACCAAGTGCCCAAGTTTATGATCCGCCTGCAATATGTTCCAATTACGATAAATAACCTGACAAAACATGTCCGTGTTCCTGCCATACGTAGTGGTGAACCTAAGCTGTGTAGAAGCATTTTTGGATTTAGTCTTATATTTCATTAATTCCAACCTATCCTTCCCAGATACCTAATGGCAAGCCATAGTAATAATCCCAGGCTTATAGCTCCTACATTTAAATCTCTGAAGCATATCCCTCCTAGAGTTCTCATAGTGTGGCATCAGAACAAATCTGTTTACGCCTTATGAATTGTGATTTGGGAATGTTACGCATAACATGTGGTGGATGAAAGCTGGTAGCATGTAATATGGAATTATATTCAGGGAATTTGCGGAAGACCTGAGTGTCAAGGGTGCCATCCAAATTCTTAGTGACCAAAACATCCAAGAAGGTAATCTGTTTTTGGTCATGATGACATGTAAATTGTAAACCCCACTTGTTATCATTAATATATTGAATTAACATATTAAGGTATTCCAAATCACCCTTCCATATCAACCAGCAATCATCCAAATAGCGGCGCCATATGCCAATCTCGGGTATGTATATATTATGAAGAGGATCATAAATTAGTTGTTGTTCCAAATAAGCCATAAACAGATCTGCATATATGGGGGCAAAAAATGTCCCCATAGCTGTACTCCGAGTCTGCCAGAAACATTCCTCCTGATAATAGAAAATGTTCATAGTTAGAACTCTTTTAGTAAGCCCAACAAGAAAAGTATTAAACCCAGATGGATATAGTTCAGAGATCTGTAACCAATATTCCACAGCCATGAGACCCGCCCAGTGTGGAATATTGGTATAAAGGGCCGTAACATCTAATGTGCATAAATACCATTCCGGTTCTGTTTGTGCATCGGATAGAATCTGCAAGAATTCTGTTGTATCTTGTATTCTTGCTTGGACATGTTTTAGCAAGGGTCGCAGATACTTGGTAAGAAAAACTGACAAGGGGAACCCCTCCCCGAGACAATGGGTCTACCTGGTGGATTAGATAAAGATTTATGAATCTTTGGTAGCAAATAAAGATATTGTCTACTGAGGTCCGTCACCATCAGATGTTCAGAAGTGGCTTTGGAAATAATGTCCTCCTCGACTGCCAAATTAATAAAAGTATCAATTTGCTTCTTGAAAGATGAACTAGGGTCAAGGGGCATGGGCATATAATATCGTCAATCTCCAGGTTGTCTAAGGACTTCAGTATTATACTGGCACGAGTCCATTACCACCACTGCCTTGCCCTTGTCAGCAGGCAACACTACAATATCAGTATTATTCATAAGCTCATGCAAAGCTTCCCATTTATGATTAGAAAGATTATGTGTTTTAGGAATACCCTTACCATACTGTTCATGTAGATCTTGGAGAACCCTATGAACCAACAACTGTACTGTGGGATGCATGGGGGGCATAACATTGGACTTCTTAAACTGAAACAAATCCTCATTAGTATTATTCAACCCATCTTGAAAAAATATCTTTAAATTCAACAAATGTGCAAAAGGGTATACATCATTCACAAAATCCTCCTCATGTACAAAGAAGGCCTGTACAAGATTCAAACCTTTAGTCAATAACACATACTGATTCTCTGTTAAAACATATAAAGATACATTAAGCACATTCTGATCTGTCACGTGTTGCTCATCATATGTAATAAAGTCTCCATGGTTGGAATATGTGTTGTGTTTTTTATGTTTGCGCCCTGCCCGGTGTCTTCTGACCCTAAAGGGGCATCAATATTAGTGTGTTTAGGTGTAGGTGAAACGTGCATGTGTGCTGCCTCAGAGTCCGTGAAGGAAGAGGACTCATCCCCAGATGTACCCCCAAAAGAGGAAGTGGATTTCTGCATAATGAATTTGGGACGTTTCCTTTTACCAAATTTAGGCACTGGATTAACAAATTTGACGTTTTTATATGGGCCAAAAGCCCCCCCCCCCCACCGTAATCCGTTCGATCCCTATTGAATTTATGAAGTTTCTTCTCCTTCAATTGATTTTCTAAAGATAGTAAATCCTGTCCAAGTTGCTGAAGGCATGAGTAGTAAATGGCCTGCCCCTCAAATTTTTGGTTTATTCACAAAGTGACATAACCTCGTTCAGGCTCTGATCAATACAACGATCATAATAGGAAGCTAAAGCCTCCACAAACCCCATGGAGGCTTGCTGCTGTACTCTGGTCCATTGCTCCTCCAACTCCTGATCTATTAAATGAAGGTTGTGTCCACACCTGGAGTCCCCTGGGGCTAATATTTTTGGCCATATAGGCCTTGAAAAGTCTCAAGTGCCAGACATTAGACCTTAAAACCTTCATGCTCTTAGACAGTTTAAAAAATATCTCATTGCAATCTGGAGTGGTTATACCCTGATCAGAAGTAGTAGGGAATATTAGTCTATCAAACCCAAAAATGCTTAGATCATTACGATCCAAAGATAAACCAAGTAAAAGCTGGTTCAAATCCATATTTATATATTAATAATAAGAACAGATATGAAACACACTGTGTTAAAATAAATGTGAGATATGAGGCTGGACAGATACATGTCCCATAAAACAAAAGGACAGTATAAGAAAAAATTACAAATATAACACCCCTTAAATCACACACAATATAACTGTTACTGTATAAGTAATTAGCATGATGACCTTTAAGGCCCCAAGACAAAATTGTACAACATATGAAAAAGTGCTCACACAGTCAATAAATGATACTAATCCACCTATCCATGATGAACATGGATTATAAGTAAAACGAAAAAGTGGAATCAAAAACAACACCAGAGACACAATAATAGCCACCAAAACACTAGAAAATATCCTGTGCACAATCTAAAATGGCCACAGAATACAAAGAAGGTATCACTGCGGGTCCTGATATTAAGTCATATTAAGATGAAAAGACATTTAAATGTCAGGAACCCAATAGCAGCCTATACCAATAAATGTGTAAACCACTCAATTAGTACAGGAAGGCTACGTGTCCCAATAATCTGTAAAGAAGTGTGAGCACCATAAGAAGCACAACATAAACAAAAACAAATAACAGAAATATTGTGTCCAAGTACAGGAGTGAGAACAAATATATAAAAAATATATAAACCCGCCTACCAGACTCATATAATATTAAAGCATATCCAGTGTGTCATACCTGAAAAATTCCAGCACAATGACTCAGCTATTGAACCACAAAAGATGCTAAGACATGGCCCAAAAAAAAATATTTGTTAACAGACCAACCATGAAGCCCATATGTCAACACTATAAACAAAATCCAGAATGATAATGAATCCAATAATATTGGTGCTATGGACCCCACCTATTATAATGACACAAAATAGGCCTGTAAGATCAAAAGTAATATACCTGCTTAAAATGTATAGCTGGCATATAATCTAATATGATATACATACATCTATAGGTACTACCAACTTCCAAATAAGGCATATATAAAGTAAGACAATAAATGTCCGTTGTGAATGTCCCTGATAAATCCAATCAAAAATAATAGGATGCAAAATATTTCCGAGTGTCCCGATCTGAAAATATATTTATATATATTCAATAAACGGTAAGGCAACACTGGTGCCCATTAAATGTCCTCATATTGAAGAGTGAAAAAATGCCAAGTCCACATAATGTAAAAGAAAATCGCTCCCAAATTGAAGTCAAATTCTGGGTAATAAAAACAAACTTCAAAGAATGGGCCGTATCAACAGTCTCGACACCTGCTGGAGAAAGTACAGCAGGCATATAAACCTACTCATGTACACATACTGGTTATGAAGAAGGTCCCGGTTCCAACCCTGAGCATATGTTAATTAAACACATAAAACAATTACCATCAGTTGCAACAATTAAGTATAAATTATGTAAAAATACCAAACACAAATCCAAATGTCCAAATCCAAAAGGATGATGAATCTTGATCCAAAAATGGTTGAACAGCTACTATATCCGTTCAATAACCCCGTAATGGCGATAAACATTGAGCGAGCACCAATTCCAGGAGGCATAATAAAGATGATACTAGCTAGCTAAAGGAGTCCTTCATGATTCCAATTCTCCAGCTTGACCGATGAAACATGATATACCCAAACTCGCAAAAAAAAAACACCACTATTGAAAATACGCCAATGCCAAATATGTAGCGAAAATGAAAGAGGCACGATAACTTTGCTTAAATGAAAGGACAAACCCACATAAAAAATGATGAATATAACCATCCACCAGGAAAATGTTAAGAGCAAAATGAAAAGTAAATGAGATGGTGATAGCAAAATTCCAATCTTGCTTCAAGGACCTGAGTTTTCTGTACTTGCAACTATATTTATACATTTTCCACATTTCTTGCCTTCTCATCTGATCCTTCACCTCATATTCTTTATTTTGTTTTCTGGCACATTCAGTTGCTGTCAGATTTTTATCTACTTCTGGTTTGATTTCCATTCCCACTTGACACTGATATGCTTCTACTAAACTAAGCAGGGAAGTCATCTTCTCCTCGTGTTTTAAGACTTTCACTATGTTTGGGTCTTGTGAGTTTAGCAGATATGTATGCAGTTCTATGACTGCAGATCTATGCATGTAATCAATTCTGAGGAGGCCCATACCTCCTTCAGAACAGGGAATATAAAGTCTTGGTATACACTGATTTTTATAAATCATATGATGAGCATGAAGCATTCTTCTTGTTTTCCTGTCAAACCGATCCACTACATAAAGGCGGAAACTCTTATGAATACTCATATTATCACCCCCATTACCATTCTATCCCCCTTATCTAAAATACTAGAGAAATATATACATTCTCAGGTAACACAATTACTAAACTCACACCCTCTCCTCTCCCCCACACAGCATGGCTTCTGACAACACCATAGTACAACCACAGCTCTGCTCTCTTTCAACAATCTGATCAATCAACATAGAAATAATAACTTCGTATCTGCAATATTTCTAGACCTCTCCAAAGCATTTGACATTGTTTCACATTCCTTACTACTAGACACCCTGACATCCCGATCCTTTGCCCCTTCCACTAGAGCCTGGTTTAAAAGCTATCTGTCAAACAGGCAACAATCTGTCCAATGGCAAAGTGTACTATCCCCCTTACTCCCAACTACCATAGGTGTACCACAAGGCTCCATATTAGGCCTACTTCTTTTCTCCATATTTACCAATAATCTCCATACCACCACACAGCATGCTTCACTTATACAATACGCTGACGATTCAACTCTTATCTGTTCAGCTCCATCACTTCCCACCCTACAACAACTCACCCAGGAATCCTTTAGCTCTTTGGAAAGTTGGATCACTCAGATCCAACTTATCCTAAACCCTAATAAAATCAAATTACTACTTTTCACCCCCACCAAAACCATTTCCACCCCTCTAGCCTTCACTATCTCCTCCAAAAATGGCACTATTATCTCTCCCTCTGACCATACCAAACTCCTCTGTGTTGAAATTGATAAAAATCTACACTTCAACGTCCACATTTCACAAACTATCAAAAAAGTCAATAAAAAAATGGGAACACTATACAGGCATAGGAAATCCCTCTTGAAACAAGCACGGATTACCCTAGCCCAATCTCACCTCTTGTCTACCCTAATGTATGTTGCTCCAGTTCTTACCCAGCTTAGAAAACATGACATTGCCAGACTCGAATCGTGTTATAATAAAATCACCAAGTTTGCAAACAACTCCACCTTTAGAACTCACCATTGCAAGGCTCTAAGGGAACTGCAATGGTTGGAACTTCTCCAGCTACTAATCACCAATTAGTCATTGCTAACAATGTGGTAACACATCCAGAAAAAAACCCTGCACTTGGCCAACTTTTCACCCACTATAATACAAATCGTCCTCTCCAGTCTTCCGACAAACCCCTCCTCTGTATCTCTAGGGCTAACAATACTGCAGGAAAAGCACTGTTCTCCCACTCCATAGCTAGAACCTGGAATAATCTCCCTCCTGCTCTGATTTCTGCCCCTACCCCTTCTCACATTAAAAACTCACTTGGAACACACTTAAAGAATAAGTGGCTATGCCTGTGTATTACATAAGTCCTCAAATTATTCCACTTGTATACCTCACTTCCTAATATACCTACTGTAATATATGTTACAGTCTAGGTCTTCTCCTAATGCTGATTGAATTTGTATACTTATTATGTTATTAACCATGTGTAACTATTTTTCCTGTATATATAGATCTTGTTATGTCTTCTGCTGTATACTGTATTTTAACATATTGTGTGAAAATTCTCTGTATACTGTAGTTTAACATATTGTGTAAAAATGTTCTTACTGTGGAGCTTTTCTCCCTGGCCTCCAATGAAAATGGACCTGTGTCCAGTAGGACCATCCCGGTTAACAAATGTAAAATAAAATAAAAATAAATAAATAAATTTTGGGGCCAGTCAATCACTCCAAAACTGTAAGTTAGGACAGGAAGATAAAATTGATTTATAGCTTGAACTTTGTTCCTGGATGTTAGTGCTGTTTTCAGTATTCATTTTAGTCTTCTAAAATATTCCTAAGTTTTATTCTCGTTTGTTCATGTTTTATTACTGATACTTCATCAATTTCCAAATATGTATATGCTCCTTCTTGCTCAAGTTCTTTTATATCACATTCCTGTCCCAGGCCGCTGTTTTCTTGGTACTGCAGCTTTCCTGCTTTAAAGGCTGCTTTTGCACATTTATCAACACCAAATTACATTCTTCTATCATCTGAACAAGTTTTGACCACTTGCAGTTGTGCTTTCAGTTCCTCATCTCATGAACTATACAGTGTTATATCATCCACAAAAGAAGATGATAAGTTGTTACACTTTGTTGTTTTCTGGCAGCCAAATTGTAGCCATGACCTAATCTGTTAAGTAGACAGCTTAATGGGTTAAGGACAACACAAAAGAGCAGCGGTGACAAATAGTCACCCTGGAATATCTCCCTTTGAATTTTTATCCCTGGAATAATAGTCTGTCCTTTACCATGGTTTAAATGGTCACTGAAATGCCAAGAATGTGTAATACTGCCAAATGCTTCTTTGAAGTCTATCCATGCCATACTTAGATTCTTCCCTCTTTCACAGTTCTCCATTATGACATTAATTTAACAACAAATGATCCTATGTTCCATTTAACTTTCTCTTGTTACCCTTTTGTTGTATTGTCATGATTGAGTTTTCTTCTAAATGACTATAAACTCTGCCTGTATCAATTCCAGTGTACAGTTTATATGTGGTCGGAAGATAAGTTATTGGTCTATAGTTTTTAGGATAGCTTGTAGGTTCCCTCTTAAGTAGGAATGTTGTTTTTCCTGTTGTTAACCAGGTTGGCATCTGTTCGAAGTGTGCATATAAATAGTTCTTACTCGTGGCTAAATCATCATGTAAAGATGTTAATACTTTTAGCCAGAAGTTAGGTACTGCATCTGGTCATGGGGGTTTCCAATTAGGAGCTTTTCTTAATTTTGTTTCAGTCTCTCTGGCTGTTATTTCATT
Source organism: Protopterus annectens (assembly GCF_019279795.1). Lineage (NCBI taxonomy): Eukaryota > Metazoa > Chordata > Ceratodontiformes > Protopteridae > Protopterus > Protopterus annectens. The sequence goes on along the minus strand of NC_056739.1, from coordinate 1,731,806,672 downwards.
CCATTTCATATCCTGTACATTTGAACTTCTTATTCTTTCTTTTACTTCTTCTATCCATTTAGCATCTTTGTAATACTCCACAGGATCTTCCTAGATATTTCTCCAAAATGAATTATTTTTCTTCTTAATTTGTGGTGTTTCAATTCCTTCTGTCTTGTTTCCCAATTGTCTATAAAACTTTTCTGGGTCATCAGTAAATTGCTTATTTTGTAATTTTCCTTTATATGTATCTGCATATCTTCTAAGATTTTCTACCTGTGCTGATATTTTTAGTTTATTAGTTGTGATAGTGAATGATAGATCCTGATCTGTTCTGATACTGTGTATTGCTTTTATCATGTCTATCTTTCTGAGTATTTTTGTTGATCTGTTCCCTCTTCTATACTCTTCTAACAGTGACAGTTCTTGTCTTAACTGCTTTATAGTTTTTTCCTATTTGATACTTCCATAATTGCATTAAATTTCTCCCCTTCCTTTCCCTTATTACCATATGTTTTTGAGGCAAGCCTTTATCTGTTAATAATTTAGCTCCATAGTAATATATTAGGTTCATAGGTTCATACTAGGCTATCTGCCCTGGGGCATTTATTCATTCATTCTATTTACTTCTGTTGTATCACATGAATTTCTATGGACTGTTTTAATTACTGTGTTCATTTGTTTTATCAAACTTCTTTTGGGGTTTTATTGACTTCCTGTAGTCTATTTCTTTCACTGATCTTAATATGTCTGTCCATTTCTATTAAATCAAGCAACTCTTCTCTTAGATTATTTTCTTTTAAACTGAGGGCACATTCTGTGTTCTCCATTTCCTGTGGGCTTTTTATAGAAAGTTCCAGAGCATCTCCCTGTGCCACATTCTCTTCTGTTTCATCTTGTGTCATCCGTTGGTCTTTCATAGGGGAACTCAATAGTCTATTATACAACGACCCCCCCCATTAATATTCCAAAACGTGCATGCTGATTGGTCAGCATGCACGTTGTAAATCAGAGTTATAGTAATGGAAAAAGGTCTGGTCGGCCGGACTTTTTCCATTAGTATAACTCTTTTCTTTTACAGCAATGGATAACGCAAGATCTCCATTGCTTTTTACACACTGTCTCGCTATGTTAAACGAGTTTAACATAGCGAGACAGCTTTAAAAAAAGTAACGGAGACCTTCCTATCTCCTTTGCTTTTTTTAAAGGTGTCTTGCTATGTTAAATGGGTTTAACATAGCGAGACAGCTTTAAAAAAAGCAACAGAGATTCTCCTTTGCTTTTTTTAAAGCTGTCTCGCTATGTTAAACTCCTTTAACATAGCAAGACACTTTGTAAATAGCAACAGATATCTTGCTTTTCTCTGTTGCTTTTTTCAAAACTGTCTCGCTATGTTAAATGGGTTTAACAGAGAGAGACAGCTTTAAAAAAAGCAACAGAGATTCTCCGTTGCTTTTTTTAAAGCTGCCTCGCTATGTTAAACTCCTTTAACATTGCGAGACAGTTTGTAAAAAGCAACGGAGATCTTGCTTTCTCCATTGCTTCCGCTCACAGCTCTGATGTACTGCATAAGCATACGCATGCGCAGTACATCAGAACTGCCGCAGAATACCAGACAGCTGCAGAAGGGCAGGAAAGAGGCATTATGCAATGCCATTATTTAAGAAAAGTAATTATTTTTTTTCTTAAATAATGTCATTGTATAATAGCAATAACCCACTTCTGGGTGTGGGTAATGCTGGATTTACCCACGGTTGGTGTGGTTTGGTCATGAGGGCGAAGCCCGAGTGGCCAAACAAAGACAACCGTGGGTAAATCCAGCATTACCGACACCCAGGCGTGAGTTATTGCTATATTATGCCACATTGACTGTGTCAGAGTTGCCACAGTTTCCTGTCCTTCTTTTGTTGTGCAACTCCAACTGAATGATTGTACTGGTTTCCTATGGAAGGCTCCAAAGTATCTTCATATGGCACCTGATCAGATGTTTCCCACTCCACTGGCTTCTTCTTAATTTGAGGATCCATTCTCTACCCTGCTGTGATGTTATATGAGTTATATTTTTGTACTAATCCTTCACTTCACTGGTAATCCATAACCTCAGGTTTTATTTCTTTAACTTCTCCATTACTAATCATATTTTCTACTTTTCTCTTCACTTTCTTATTTTTTTGTATTGTAAAAATTTCCATGTCAGGATGCCTTTGCCTGTATTTCTCTTCAAATATCTTTGGTGCTGCTCTTTTTGTATTAATTAGTTTTGCTTTCTCCTTTGCAGAAATACTGCACCATATTAAATCTCTTTTCTTTCTTTCCCATGTTCGTATTTCTTCTTCAGATGTCTCCTGCTGCTCCTGTTTCCTTCTTATTCTTGTTCCACCATGCTGTGAAATAAATTATTTTACTTTGTTTATTTTTTTATTTTACACTTGTTGACCGAGCTACTCTAACTGGATATATGTCCATTTTCAGTAGAGGCCCGGGGAGATAAGCTCGGAGGAAACAAAATAAAATCACTCATACAAAAATTTATGTATACAATGAACATTGCAGGTACAGTAGAGAGAATAATCAAAGAGGTCATTCATTCATAACATAGTGCAAAATATACAGATACAATTAGTACAATACAAATGTAGTTGCAATGCATCATAAAGAAAAATATGGCAGCTGAGTTATACAATATATTAGTATACAAGCAGTCATAAAGAAAAAGTAGGAGCTGAATTATACAATATATTAGTAAAAGTAGTCCTCTTAATGAGATTCTGAGGATGTAAGTAATAGTATCTAGAAGGACAAGGTCAGCTTTTATTAAGAAAAGGAAAGTACAGTTTTGTACCTACCATAAATGTAGATGTTCGAGTGTTCACCCTGCTGCAGTCATTACACTTGGGTTATCCTGTCGTCAGGCGGTCCCTCAGTCAGCCTGATTTCCAAAGTCTTGCAGTCGCCTCATCCCTGATGTCAGTGCACCAGGGGTACATATATTGCAACCAACGCCATTTTCTTCAGTTTTTCTTGTCCCCAAAAAGGTGATCCAAATCAGTACCAAATGGTGTGAACACTGTGCAAACACAAAATCCCTTCAGCTATAAGCAAATACATCAGTAAGGCATAGCAGAGGTTTAGCCAGTAGATCAGAGGGGTTGGAGGGAGGGTAACCTGGACTGCAGCAGGGTGAACACTCGAACATCTACATTTATGGTAGGTACAAAACTGTACTATGTTCATCGTGTTACCCTGCTGCAGTCATTACACTTGGGTGGAGTCCCAAAGCTAAGGTAGGGTGGAGGCATCATAGAGGGTTGGTGGAGGCATCATAGAGGGTTAGTGGAGGCAATGAGGCCCTGCAGAACTGCAGTGGCGAAGCCTGCCCTGGACTTAGAATAAAGAGGTAAGTGATAGTGTTTGGTGAAGGTGTGCACTGAACTCCAAGTTGCAGCTTCTAAGATTTCCTTGGTAGGAACCCCCCTGAGAAAGGCTGTAGAAGTAGCTGTTGCCCTGGTAGAGTGGGATCTAATGGTAGGAGGAACTGGTTTCCCATGATGGGTATAGCAGAATCGGATGCAATGGCCTATCCATTTAGAAATGATTTGCTTGGATATGGCCTTCCCTTGAGAGGCTGTAGCATAGGAAACAAATAGCTGGTCAGTTTTTCTGAAAGCCTTAGTTTTATCCAAGTAGTAATGAAGCTGCCTGTGAATGTCCAAGGAATGCAGGAGTCTCTCACCTTTGTTCTGGGGAATGGGGTGGAAAGTGGGTAGGTGGATGGTTTGATTTAGAGCTACACTGGAAATAGCGGGTACCAGTGCTGGCGTGGCCAGTCTGGGGCTATGAGAATCATTCGAGGTTTCTCCTTTTTGACCTTCAAAAGAACCTTTGTGAGAAGAGGTAATGAAGGAAAGGCATATGCTGTCAGGTTTTTCCAACTGAAAGAGAGAGCGTCCACTTTCCAAGCTTGATAGTGGAATGTCCTTGTACAAAATTTTGTCAGCTGGTAGTTTTGAGGACTGGCAAACAGGTCTATATTTGGTAGGCCCCATCTTTGAGTTATCATTGTAAATATTTGTGGGTCTAGCTTCTACTCGTGGGGATCTTTGATGCTTCTGGTTAGGTCGTCTGCCAATGTGTTTTTCTGTCCTGGCAGAAATTGAGCTTGTAACTGGACTTGGTAGGCCAGAGCTGTGTTCCATAAGATTATTACTTGCCTGCAAAGAGGGTAGGAATGTGTGCCCCCTTGTTTGTTTATGTACCACATTACTGTGGTGTTGTCCGTCTTTATTGCAAGTTGTCCAGGCTGTAGTAGATCCTTGAAGGCTGTCAGAGCTTTCTGTACAGCTAGCATCTCCTTTTGGTTTATGTGCAGTTTTCTTTGTTCTGCAGTCCATAGGCCTTGAATGCATTGCCCTGCCATGTGTGCCCCCCAGGCATAGTCTGATGCATCTGTTGTGATTATTTGCCTGGGTGGGGGCAAGGTGAAAGGCTGACCCTTGTTGAGGTGACATGCCTGTGCCCACCATAGAAATTCCTGTTGAAGGCAGGGAATGAGAGCTATCACTGTGTCCAAGCTGTGGCTGTGTTGAGACCATACGCTTTTTAGGTACCACTGTAATTTCCTCATATGCAGTTTTGCAAATGGTATTATCAGAATGCAAGATGCCATGAAGCCCAAAGCCTGCAGAATTTTTCTTGCAGTTAATTGGGTCTTTGTTGCCATTGTTTTGAAATATTGAGTCAGTTGTAATTGCTTGTCTGGTGTAAGATAAGCCTTCTGGGCCGTTGTGTCCAAGCTGGCACCCAGGAATGTCATTTTTTTGTGAGGGTACTAGTTTTGACTTCTTTTCGTTTACTGTGTACCCCAGACAATTCAGTAGATGCTTCACAAAAGCCAGATGTTGTAAGAGAATGTCTTTTCTTTCTGCTTGAATGAGGCAGTCGTCCAGGTATGGATATATTTGAATTCCTCTTTGTCTGCAGTATGCAATTACTGGTGCCAGGCATTTTGTGAATACTCTGGGCAGTAGATAAGCCAAAGGGCAGTGCAGAGAATTGATAATGGGTTGAACCTGCAATGAAACGGAGGTATCTTCTGCAACTTTGTCTGATAGGGACATGCAGGTATGCCTCCTTGAGGTCCAACGTTACCAGCCATGCTTCCTTGCCCAACATGGGAAGTAGCTGCTGTAGTGTTAGCATCTTGAATTTGGGAACTTGTAAGTAAGTGTTTAGAATTGAAAGGTCCAGAATTGGTCTCCAAGCATTTTCTTTTCTGGGTACTAGGAAGAGTCTTGAGTAAAATCCTTGGCCTTGCTCTTGAGTTGGTACCCTTTGAATGGCTCTCATGGCCATGAGAGTTGTAATTTGTTTTTGAGCCTCTGCCCTTTGATTTTGTGGCAGGTTTGGCATTCCTCTTTTTATTGGCAAGGTGTGAAAGTGGAATCTGTATCCTCGTAAAATTATGTCTAGTACCCATTTGTCCTTTGTGACTATGTGCCAGTTGTCTGCAAATAGTGCTAGCTTTCCCCCCAGGGGGGCTGACAAAAGAGCTTTGTTTGACCAGTTGAGGTGCAAGTCATTGAGTTTGCCTTCTGGTGGGTTGAGACCTGTCTTCTCCTCCCTTCTGGGTTGGAGTGCCCCATTGGCGAGGTTTATACTGAGCTTGTGGTTGTCCTCTGCCCCTTGGGCACCTGTATTTACCCCTCTGAGGCCTGTCAGTGGCTGGAAAGGACCAATTTTTTGTTGGCCAGTTTCTGCTGAAGCGAGGGGGTTGTACTTGTAGGAAATCTTTGACTGTCTGCATTGATTTTGCCTTATCTTCCATTTTCTTTAAAACTTCTTCTGCTTTAACACCAAAAAGAACATCCTGCTGTAAGGGAGCATCTAATAGTTTTGCTTTAACATGATCAGGCAGACTTTGTTCCTTTAATCAGGCATGCCTATGTACAACTGATCCAGTGACAGCTGCTCTGCAGGAGGCCTCTAAAGAATCAAACCCACATTGCAAGGTATGTTTGCCTACCTGCTCGGTGGCGTGCAACAAATCCTGTACTTCTTTCAATTCAGATTGTTGAGGGAGGGTGGTTATCTTTTGTTTTAACTGAGAGATCAGAAATTGCTGATATTTAAGCATATGAAATTGACAATTTAGAGCTCTCATAGCTAAAGTGGCTGAGGTATAAACCTTTTCCCCCCATCTGTCTAGTGCTCTTGAATCCCTTTCAGAAGGTACTGGATTTTTAGCCATGGAAGCCTTAGCCCCTTTGGGACCCTGGGAGATAGTCTCTGGGTCAGCTACTGGGCTTTTGTAAAGAAATTTGTGGCAATCAGGTACTCTGTAGCATCTGTCAGGCTTGGGCGGAGCAGGAGGCAGAGAGTCAGGGTTGAAACTGGATTCTAAATAGACATCATCCACAATGTCCAAAACGGGAGGGATGGCTAGAGGTCTGTATTGGGGGAGTAAAAGAAACTCTCTGAGCCTTTTATTGGAATCAGAGTAATCCTGACCTTCCCAGTGAAAATGTTCCCTCATAGTGTGTAAAGTTTCCCCAAAAGAGCAATCTTCTGGAGGGGAAGCTGAGGGAATAGAGTCCTCAGCATCAGAGTCTTCATAAGGAGAGAAGGAATAGTCTTGGTCCTCAGAGGAATCCGAAGAAATAGACAGTTGTTCAGAGGAAGCAGATTCTTCCTGTAGTCTAGGCCTTTTGTCAGGAGGAGGTTGAGACCCCCTGATAAGAGAAATCAAATCTTCAGCCATCTGTTTCTTAGGCATAGGGCCTTGAACAGGAGACTGAAGTGAAGCCTTTTTCGGTTTGGAAGGAGTCTTCGACTTGGAAAACATTTTGACTGAAAGAGTCGTCAGTCTGAAAACGCCTTCTGAAACCGATGGCATTTCAGAAGCACCAACGTCCTTGGAAGATAAATCGTCGGTAGGGCCTGAAGTAAAAGGCTGCATTGGCCTAGTACATTCCGTCAAAATATCTGTAGCGGTCTCGGTTTCTTGAACTGCGGTAGCCAGAGGCTGCGTCGGAGCCTCACTGATAACCGGAGACTGAATCAACCGAGGCCTCGGAATCGGGCTTAGGCCTGGGCTGTTGATCCTTATCCCTGCGCTTTTTGTGCACGCCGGTAGTCGGAAGCTAAGACGGCATGTTATAATTAAATCTTCTGCCAAAAAAGTGTTGTGCGAAATCAAATTGTCTTTTAATAGTACGTTTATTAAATCTAGCACAAAAAACGACAAGAAGTGACGTCGTGATCAGGGCCTAGGCAAGGTATGCAATAAGAATCAAAATCCTTATGAGGTATTTGCTTCCCACAAGAAATGCAATTGTTAACTTTTTCTGACATCGGTCTGAGGCAAGAAAAGTTTCCCCAACGGGGTACTTAGCTTTATAGAAGACTTTGGTCTGAAATTCGAATTTGAAAATCTCAGGAGTCGGCCGACCGGCACTTGCGAACTGCTTCTGCTTCGGGCACCGCTCAGCAAGAAAGACTTGAGAAAATGGCGTCGGTTGCAATATATGTACCCCTGGCGCACTGACGTCAGGGATGAGGTGACTGCAACTGACGTCAGACCAAGACTTTGGAAATCCGTCCGACTGCAGGACCGCCTGATGACAGGATAACCCAAGTGTAATGACTGCAGCAGGGTAACACGATGAACATCTAGATTACTGAGAAGAGGAGGGTAGGTTGAGCCAAGTAAGAGAGCTAGTTGATCAGTCAGGTTGAGTACAGGGCCACAACCAGTGTGTTCTGAGGAAAAGTTCAGTTTGGTTTTAAAGAATGATATTTTATTAAGGTTGTTTTTAGAGAGATTAGTATATATGGTTGAGGCATAGAGGAGAGTAGAAATTAGATGGGTGTGAGCAATAGTTATTCTAGATGCAGGAGAGAGGAAGGGTTTGATCCTCTAGAGAGAGCCTAGTTTTCAATTAACAGATTTTAGAGTATTGTTAATATGGGTGTTGAAGTTAAGGTGTTATCTGTGGTGATACCTATTAGTTTTGTAGTTGGATCTGGGGATATGGGAGTACCGTTATTGGATGTTACTGTGAAGTCTATTGGGGGGGACTTACAAGTAGGAGTAAAAATGAGTTTAGTTTTTTGGGGGTTCAGAAGGAGACAGTGCTGTGTAAACCATTGTTCAACTGTGTTAAAGACCTTTTGGGTAAGGGAGTGAAGGTCAGATATAGATGTGGCTGAGCATATAAGTGTGGAATCATCTGCATATTGTATGCATGTAGCTTGGGGGATTGCTAGGTGAAGGTCGTTGATAAATATAGAAAATATGAGTGGTCCTAATATGGACCCTTGAGGGACACCAGTGTTAACAGGCAGATGGATAGATAGAGTGTTATACCAAAGCACAGCCTGTTGTCTGTTGTCCAAATAAGACTGGAACCATTTTATAGCTAGTGCATGTAGTGACAGGGATTTGAGGATATTTATAAGTATCTGGTGATTTACCATATTGAACGCCTTAGACAGATCTATAAACAGTGCAGAGGAAAGCATGTTGAGGTTACAGTTTTTGTTAATACAGTCAGTAAAGGAAAGGAGGGCATTAGTAGTGCTGTGGGAAGGTCTGAAACCATGTTGAGAGTTGGAAACTAAGTTATTTTGGATTAGGTGGTCTAGCAGTTGTCTATGGATGCATTTTTCCATGATATTTGCTAAGAGAGAGAGTAGGGCTATGGGACGGTAATTGAAGAGTTCAGTAGAGTTTCCACCATTATGAAGGGGGATAATATGGGAGACTTTCCATATTCTAAGGATGTGTCCTTCACTGATGGTTCTATTGATGAGAATGGAAATGGGATAGGCATTCATTCCCATCATGGTATTAGAGACCTAAAAGATTTGGAGAACCATCAGTGAAGGACACATCCCTTTTTTGAAATAACTTATGTTGGACTTTCTACACTAAATCCTTCACTTTGCAAGTACTCCATAAATCCAGCTTCTATTTTTTTTAACTTCTACTTTATTAATCTTCTGTTCTCCGTTCTCTCGTTGTGATCTTATTTTTTTTTTTTTTTATTTTGAAATTTTCCATATCTGAATGCCTTTGCCTATATTTATCTTCAAATATCTTTAGGACTGCCTTTTTTGTGTTGATTAATTTTGCTTTCTCCTTTGCATAAATATTGCACAATATCACATCTGTCTTTCTTTCCTGGGTCCATATTTCTTTTTTTATACTCTTCAAAAGTCTCTAGATTTTGTTCTTTATACTTTAACACTTCCTCAGTTGCTTCTTTTTCCAAATGGCTCAATGTTTCTTGGTCTATATAATATTTTTCATAAATCTGTAGCATTAATGAGCACAAATTTTTATTTGAAGCTTCTGACTTGGGACTCTTTTTAATTTCTCCAAATCTTTTAGGTCTCTAATACCACGATGGGAATGAACCCCTTTCCTAAGTCAAAGTATGATTAAAGTATATGAAATTAGTATTGTTTCAATCTTTGATGTCAGCCAAGCATTTGACAGGACAGTATGCATTTTATTTATTTTAAATAGCCAGTGCATTTTTCTTAGGACTAAAAGCTAGAGTTTTTCTGAAAGCATACGATGCAAGTTGTTTTTCACTTCTGGGAAGGGAATATACAAAAAAAAAAGAACAGACAGCAATCAGCATAAGTAGGAATACAAGCTGTAGACTTTAGTAGGGGTAACCTTAACTGTAGGTTAGGTAATGCCTGCTGGTGCAGGTATCAATTTGGGGCAAATTTTTCTATCTGAAGGGTTAAAGTTAATTTATCAAAGTTGTACATAGTTTTGTATATTGCTTCTAAATTAATAAGTGGTGGGTGTATTCTGAAAATGTATTTTTGAGGGTTTTCATTATTACAAAAAGTCTTGAAAAATGTGACATATGGCCAAATGGAAATGAGAAGAAACAACTGCATAAAACATCAGCCTGCCAAACATTAGAGGGTGCATGAAAGTTGGAAATACATATTCAAAAAAAAAAAAAAAACATGTATAATAGGTGGAAAAGTACAGTTGTCTAAAATCTTACAATAACTGTACATGTCTTTCTCTTCACTGTTGTAGTATTCATTACAATAGGGATCTGCTGCCAAGACAGCCTGATGTCTGGCCAGTATACCAAAGCCTTAGGTTGCTTTAAGGTATGCCATACATCACGCGTATGCTCCTTGAGTACCATAGGGCATAAAGTTGATATTCGAATGTACCATCCCCAGAACTGAGACCCCTAGTAGGAACAGCACTCCAAGGAATAAAGAGGCAAACAGTACATCCAGAAGGAAAATGGACAAAGCAGAGGAGGGAGGGAGTGAATACTGCAACAGTGAAGACAAGGAAATCTGCCATTATGGTAAGATTTTACACAACTGTACTATGCCCTTGCATATCACTGTTGCAGTACTCATTACAACAGAGTGAGTGCCAAAGCTCAGGAAGAAGAGAGGGAGGAGTAAGGACCAGCCAAGGTTTCTAGGATAGCATGAAGGATGCCCTTAGCAAACCCAGCTCTAGCTCCTGAAATTCCAACTAACTTCTACTGCTTGGTAAATGTATGCACAGAAGTCCAGGTAGCTGCTCAAGAATAGAGTTATCATCCAAACCCTTGAAAACAGCATCAGAAGAAGCTACAGCTCTAGCAGAATAAGCCTTAACAGAAGAAGGAAGGCTTTTACCATGAAAGGAATAACAAAGTGAAATGGTTTAAAAATCCAAGAAGAAATAGTTTTCTTCGACACAGCCAATCTTAAGGACCTAGGATGACAGGAAACAGCTGATAAGATTTATGAAAAGTCTTAGTCTTATCCAAACAAAATTTGAGTTGTCTATGTGCATCCAGTGTGTGCAGGACCTTCTCACTGGAAGATGGTGGAGAAAGGAAAAAAGTGGGCAAATTAATAGACTGATTAAGGGACAACTCATTAACTACCTTGGGCATAAAACAAGGATACCCTGCCCTTATGAAACACTTAAAAAGGAGGGCAATCCATAAGGACTTGAAGTTCAGATACCTGTCTGACAGACGTAAGGGCCAACAAGAGTACAGTCTTCCAAGAGCAATGTTGCAAGGAAGCTAAAGCAGCAAACTCAAAAGGAGCCTGGGTCAATTTCTCCAAAACAAAATTAAGATCCCAGGGAGGAGGGACAGGCTTCCTGGGAAGCCTAATATGAAGAACACCTTTAAGAAATTGTTTAGCTTCAAATCTAGAAGTTAAATGAGAAGATGAAGGCAGACAAGCAGAGATAGCTGATAAGTGGCCTTCACAGCAAACCCAGCACTGAACAGTTCACACAGATAAGAAAGAACCACAGGAACATCCACAGAAAGTGGATCCAGGTTACATGAAAGACATCAAACAGAAAATTCTCTTCCATTTGGATACGTAGGATTTCCTAGTATTGGGTTTCCTAGCCTCCTGCAGAACTGTAAGCATGCTATCACCCACACTGTCAGTTGAAGACTGGACAGGTGGGGATTGTCTTGTGTGAGTAGGTCCACCCTGTGAGGTAACTTGCGATGACTACCCTTGGCTAAATGCAGAAGAAGAGGGAACCAATGTTGTCTTATTCAAGGGGGGGTCACCTACAAGATTTTGGGAGCATCCTGTTGTACTTTGAACAGGACTTTTAGAGTAAGAGGAAGAGGAAGGATAGGGAAAGTGTAAAGAAACATCCCATTCCAAGAAAATGATAGGGTGCCTACCTTCCAAAACAGAGGATCTGGGACTCTGGCACAAAATAGAGGAAGTTGTCTGTTCAGAGAGAAGGCAAAAATATCTATTTGAGGAGTACCCCACTGGTGAACAATCTCCAGAGACACATCCCTGTGAAGCATCCATTCATGGGATTGAGTTATGGACCTGCTCAGAGAATCTGCCACAATGTTTTGACCTGGGGAAATGTAAACTGCCTGTAGAGTTACCTGATACTGGATAGCAAGTTTCCACTCTAGGAATGTCAAACAGCAAAGAAAATAAGACCTTGTCACCTGTTGTTTGTTTACATAACACAGCACTGTGGTATTGTCTGTAAATACCTCGAGAGGTCCTAGAGAGAAGAGAGGATGAAAAGTCTGAAGAGACAGCATAAGAGATCTCATCTCTTTGACACTGATGTGTTATTTCTGCTGATGAGGCAACCAGACTCCTTGTACCTTTAGGGAGCCAAATGCTGCTGCCCATCCCATGTCTGAAGCATCTGTGAATAGCTCTTGAGAGGAAAGAGGTGGATGAAAAGGGAGCCCTGGATTGAAAGTCAACTGCTAAATCCACCACTGAAGTTCTTTCTTGTGACAATACAGAAAAGGAACTATACATTTGAGAGGATGAGTATGTTAAAGCCAAACTGACTTCAGAAACCACTGAAACATTCTCATGTGAAATTTGGCCATAGAGAGTATATGAACTGTGGAGACCATGAATCCCAGATCTCTCTGAAATTCCCTGCCTGTTATTGAAGCCAGAGGAAGAAGGGGTTGAAAAAGGGAACTGATAGTTAGGGCCTTGAGAAGAGGCAGGGAAGCCAGCATAGGTACAGTCTGCATCCTGCACCATAGGAAGACATGATCCTGAGAAGGAGTTAGAAAGAACTTTTTGAAATTTATAGTGAACCCCAGGTGCTGTAGAAGGGAAATGGCAATGCAATAAGGTCTCTGGAAAGGATGCCTGCAACAGGAAGTCATCCAAGTAGGGAAAGATTTGGATCCCCTTTAGCCTACAAAAAGCAATGGAGCAAGGCATTTGGTGAATACCCTTGGGGCAGTAGAGAGGCCAAAAGACAAAACAGAGAACTGAAAATGCCAGGAAGCAACAGAGAAGCATAAACACTTTCTGAAAAGGTGTTGATTTAGATATGGAGATCAGCAGTCTTGAAGTCCAGAGACACTATATATACCCAAGGAAGCAAGAGAGGTAACAAAGTCTGAAGAGACAACATTCAAAAAGAGGAAACCTTCAGAAATGTGTTTAGATGAGAGAGGTCTAAAATTGGTCTCCAAGTACCCTCTTTCCTGGGCATTAGAAACGTTCTGGAGTAAAACCCCTTCGCCTTTGGGAAACTGGAACCTCTTGAATAGTACCCTCAATCAAGAGATCTCAAAGCACCCTGTAAAGAGGGACAGCTGTTCCTGAGGGGGCTGAGGAATTCCCATAAAAGGGGGAAGAGATTAACAGACCACGAAATACCCCTGGCAGATAATGGACAGCATCCAGAAATCCTGAGTAACCTTTAACCAAATAGGAAGAGACAGAAAAAGGCAAAGAGAAAGAGGGAAGAGGCTGGGAAGAATATGACAGACAGCACCTGGTTTATCAGGAAAAGAAGACTTCTGGGGCACAGAAGCCTGAGTAGTCTTAGCAGGAGGAGCCCACTTCCCACCTTTTCTACCTTTGGGGAAGTACGAGATTGCCTATGAACAAAGGTTGGCATATTAGGGTAATTTCTCTAAAACTTGGGTACAGGAGAAACAAACAAACAAACATTTAAGTTCCTGTAAAGCCTTGCCTTTATCCTGAAGAGACTTAAATAAATCAGCAGCAGCTTCACTACACAAGTGTTTATTATCTAGAGAAGCATCCATCAAATTAGCCTTAATATCATGAGGCAAAGGCTGAAGCTAAAGCCAAAATATCTCTTCATCACAGACCCAAAAGCAGCAGCCCTAGAGGACATGCTGAATCATAACTACCCTTGATGCAGTGACAAGCCATCTGGGAGGAAGTCACTAACAGGGAAAGAGCAGAAATTTTCCATTCAGAGTCTGGGACATCAGAAATTACCTGACAGTCCTGGGAAAAAAGAGCCAGCATGTATCTAGACATATGGGTATGTTAATTGACAGCCCTAAAAGCTAAGGTAGCAGAGGTATAAACATTTTTTACCTAACCTTTCCATGGTTCTGCTGTCTTTATCAGAAGGCAGTAACTTAGGAGAAGGGAGCAATTGAGACAGCTTGTCAGAAGCTACAGACAACACTGAGGGGACAACATAAGGGCACTTATACAGAAATATACAGTCCTCAGACACCTTATAAAACTTATCAGGTTTCTTGGGGTCAGGGGCTGGGAATCAGGAGCCTTAGAAGCATTAGAAAAGTCATCCAACAAAGCAGTCAAAACAGAAGGGACAGCAGAAGGTCTGGGAGACTCCATCTGCAGGAGCTCATAATATCTTTTTTGTAAATCAGAAACCTGAGCACAATCCCATTCAGAAAACTCCATTACTCTAGAGATTCTGTCCCAAAAAAAATTTCCTCAAAAGGAGTATCATGACTAGTAGATTCCTCTTCCTCAGATCCATAATCTAAAGCAGAGGGAATCTGAGAGGAGTAAGCAAGGGATTCCTCATCTAAATCTGCCTCCTCCTCAGACGAATCCTATTATCTGGGTCTTTTAAGAGGAGTAAAGGACCAAGGGGGTGCTGGAACAGTAACTTCCTGAGAAAGTTTTAAAGGCACCAAAGCACTAAACAACCCTGAGGGAAGTTCTGACATTCACTCTGCTGGTCCTTATGGGCTGGAGAAATATGCTTAATTTTCTGCTTTTTCTTTAAGGGGATGTCCACCTTATAAAACTTAGAAGGCTCTGACCTCAGACAACATTCAGTAATTTTAATTGGGACTTATTCTCTGACCAAAATCTGAGGAACACTCCTAGCCCCTAAGAGATAATCAGGCTGTGGTTCCCCCTGAATGTCTGATGCGAACAACTGCAAAGCCTCCAAGGTCCTGCGTAAGGCCAGATACCCGCCGGCCTCAAAAACGGTCATGGCAGAAGAATCCAATGATGGAGCCAGGTGATCCTCCAGGCATTCACCCACCTCAGTGGAGACTGGACGGCAAAAGAATCTGGCCTAGATTTCATCACCTTCTTTATCATGGAGGGCTGCCCCTCACAGCAGGAAGTTCCCTCCATTGTGTCTTTAGCAAGTAACGTAAGATGTTGATTCTCTGGATATAAAGCGAAAGAAGAAAGCCTACTATGGAGGGTCTTAAGAATAAAGGTCTGGCAGACTGAACAGGACATATGGTCATGGGAAGTGCCAAGGCAAAACAGGCACTGTTCCTAATGGTCTTTATAGGGAATCTGTGTCCCACACTGGCATTTACCCTTCTTGGATGACATGAAACCCCACAAACAACAAAAAATTAAAAGAAAGATAAGATATATGATATGGATGAGATGTGGATTTCCATGGTAATTAGTTTGTGGTCGGTTCTAACCAGGGAGGAATTGACTATTGGTGTTGAGCAGTGGTTGCCCATATTAGTAATAATCAGGTCAAGGATGTTGCTTACTCTAGTGGGGGTAAGAATGAGCTGGTCAAGCGCATTGGAATTACTGAATTCCAGGAAACGTTGGGCAAGTGTATTGGTGCATGAGTAGTTATCCCAGTTGATGGAGGGGTAGTTGACGTCACCCAGTATGAGAGTGTTAGGTTGGACCCTAATCATTTCCAATGTGCTTAGGAACATGGAGTGAGAGTCTTAGGACATGGTTGGGGACCTACAGCAGGCTACGACCAGAATTGCCATCTTACCCACTGTTAGTTTTACCTGAAGTATCTCCAATGCATTATGCTGGGCTACTAGTCTGGAGGTGTGCATATCCTTTATGAATATGGAGATGCCACTGCCTTTGGAGCTTTGGTCCATGTTCTGGGGCCAAAAGGTGTGGAATGAGTTATAGCCTGGTAAAGCAGGGGTGCTTTCTACTGCTTTAAACCAGGTCTCTGTTACAGCACAAATGTCGATGTTCTCTCTTTTGAGGAGTGCTTCAAGCAAGGGAATCTTGAGATTTAGACTTCCAGCACTGAGCAGCATGACCCTCAGATTGCTTTTATTTTTAGCTGTTACAGTGGTAATTTGGTCTTTGGAACACCGTCTAAAAAAAAAAAAAAGGCATTATAGGGTTGGCAAGAGCCTTAGCCAGTATCTGGAAACCTAGGGGTGACAGATGCAGGCCATCTCTGGCAAAGCATTGAGGTCTGTCAATCACGTCATCCCAAGCAGATACTGGATCCCCTTACAATGACACCAGAAACTTAGCCAATTGTTGAAGTCAATCATTTTTTGCTTGTACTGCAGTATCATTCTGGGCAATGGTAGGATTCTGCTCAGGGCTAGGGTCATACCTGCCTGGGCCACATAATCAGAGAGCTCTGCCATGTCTCTTTTCATGTAGTCCAGGGAGGTGCATCTCAGGTCATTCACACCCACATGGAAAATGACAGAGTCATACTTGTACTTGCTGTGGAGTGACCTGAGTTTGTGTGTTATGTGTCGGATCTTGGCCCCTGACAGACAGCTGACTATTACCTTCTCCTTATTCAATCTAGTGAGTGGGCATCAGTGTGCCTTACTATCGAGTCACTTGTGATCAGTGTATTGGGCAAGCTGTTTTGCCTTAGGGGCTTAGGTT
Source organism: Protopterus annectens (assembly GCF_019279795.1). Lineage (NCBI taxonomy): Eukaryota > Metazoa > Chordata > Ceratodontiformes > Protopteridae > Protopterus > Protopterus annectens. Next base: position 1,731,790,277 of record NC_056739.1, on the reverse strand, counting down.
TAGGGACACACTGTGTAGGTGAGCTATGTGTCTTGTGATTTGTGCTGTGTTGTGGTGATTGAGTGCATTTCTGATTTGAAGGTCTCTGCTGTTTGGGTAGATTTCTTTTGAGAGCTTCCACAAAGGTGGGTGTGTGGTTTGTGCTTTTATGTGAGAGCTGTGATGATGGGTGTTCTGGCGGGCTATATGTTCCATGTGGTGTGGTGCTGGTGTTGTCCTTCTGCTCTTGACCAGCTATTCCAGTCTTGGCTGGAGAGTGCATGTCCTCCAGTTTGGATATATAAGTGCATTTCTCACAAGTCTTAGTGTTGAGAGGTAAGAGGAGAGGGTTGTCTGTGTACGAGGCAGTTGCTCCACTGCCTCAGAATGCCCAAGCTCACCAGGTTAATAGGAAAAATTACAGGGAACTGACCTTTAGACATGCTAGGAGGGATGATTATTATTAATAAGTACTGGAGCTGTTTCCTTCTAGGATGTTTAATGCTGTTAGCAATTATGTGTGCTACAATAATTGCTACAAGAAGCCAGATGAAGTGCTAGGTGAATAAACTAGTTAAATGCAAGAGAGAAGAGAACTAGCAAGATCTAAGGGAAAAATTAATGAGCAGACTTTCTGGTACCAGTAATAGTTTGCCCTAGCTTAGTGGCGCTGCACAGCGAGCAAACCCATGCAAGCACGGGCTTTTAAAGCATTAATTTGAAAGGGAGCTATAAACCACTTCTCTTGTGGTAGATAAGCTACCTAGTGCTTACCACTCCCACTGATAAGCTGAGAGGCTTCCCTCTAACACAGAAAGGTCTGGGGAATTCAGAAACTACAATACAGTCCTGAAAACAGCAAATCTGTATCTGGACTACTCTAGTAACAGGAAAGGTGGAAAAACAAGCTAGAACTTTTTTTTTAAATATAACAATAGCAAATGAGCAAACTGATTTAAACAATTTAAGCAATTAACCAATAAAAAACTCAAAACTGAGCCCTGTTCCAGCAGTCTTCAATCAGACAAGTTCTAGCTGCACATTCCTGCCACTAGGGTGCAGGGGAACCTTCTCCAAAAAAAGATGGCCTGGATTAGTGCTCAGATTATACAAACAAAGCCAGTTTAAGCAGGTCTGAATCTAATCTATGCTACAGCAAACAAGGTGCACCAATTTCAGAAAGAAGCAGTTCAAATGAGTAGGCACAATGAGCCTTTAACCAGAAATTCCCAGCTCAGAAGGGGAGAATCTACCCTCTCCTCCCACAAGAGTGCAGACCACAAACCTTTTTAGTGTAAAATAACTGGCCTGAAGCCCAAGTGCTTAAACCAGAACTAAAACACTTATAGAATAACAGACACTAAAACTTCAATCAACAACTCCAAACTTAGAAGGATGTAAGCTACCTATCCTGCCACAATAGTGCAGACTACAAACCTTCTTAATGTAAAGCAACTGACCTGAAAACCAAGTGCTTAAACCAAAGGGCTTAGAATAACAGTTACAGTGTAATCAGGCTACTAACAAGCAGTAATAAATGCAGCAGAATAAATGCAATTGAGTACTTTTAAGAATAGGCAGCAAAAGCAAAATAAAGTAGGAAGAAACACAAATACAGCAGATGAATAAAGTGCACCAATACACTTGTCCAACGCTTCCTGGAATTCATTAATCCCAATGCCCTAGACCAGCTCATTCTTACCCCACTAGAGGAAGCAACATCCTTGACCTGGTTATTACTAACATGGGCAACAGTTGTTCAACACCAACTGTCAATTCCTCCCTGGTTAGATCTGACCACAAACTAAATACCATGGAAATCCACATCTCACCCACACCACCAGCAAAGGTAACCACCATGAAAAACTTCTGCAAAGCTGACTTTGGGCTCCTAAAAACAGAGGTGGCTAACTTCACGGCACCCATGCAAATGGGAACTAGGTGCATGACTGCCAAATCATACACCAATGCACTGTACGAACACGTACATAAATGCATGGAACTAGCCATACCCAATAGAACCAAGACACTCTCCTCCAAAAAGGAAGCCAATCTGGTAGTCCCCTGCCATTAACAAACTCTACAACAGAAGGAAGAAACTGTTACAGAAAAAGATGTAGTCCCAAGACTGGAAAAACTGCCTTATTAGCCTCAACAAAATGTTGAGATCCCTCATCAAAACCTCTAAAGCTAGCTATGAAGGCATAATTGTGACAGACACTAAAAACAACCACAAAGCCTTCTACAGTTATATCAAGCATCTCCATGGCAATACCCAGATTTGCTCTGAGTGACTGCACAATGGTACCTCCTATACTGAGTCAACAGCTATTGCCAACATACTTGCCGACAAATTCAGTGCCAACTTTACTCCTTACCCCCCTAAAGGACCAATCACAATACAGGAACAATGCCAGGCACCCAGCTTTACTGCAGCACAGGTTAAAGCTACATTGTCCAAGGCCAGGAATACAGCTTCCATGGGACCCAACAGTATCCCTGGCTGTGTTCTATATGAACTACAAAGTGAACTGGCACCATAACTGTGTGCCCTGTTCAATCACAGCTTCACCTCAGGCTTTGTCCCTAGAGAATGGCACATTGCTACAGTCATCCCTCTCCATAAAGGGGGAGCAACTACAGACCCTGGGAACCTGATATGTAAGGCTACAGAGTACATCATCATTATGGACCTAATTAACAAGGATGTAGGGAATCTCTGAACTCTTTATCCCACACAATTTGGTTTTCTGAAGGGTAGATCATGCCTGCTCAACCTGGTTGACATCTTTGAGTTATTCACCAGAGCTGTGGATGAGGGCAAGGCAGTTCATACAACCTTCCTTGATCTGGTCAAGGTCTTTGATACCATTCCCCACTCAGGAATTATTGATAGACTCACCAAACTAGGCATCAACCCTATATTACTAGGAGGGTTGCAAATTGCCTCACAGATAGAACCCACAGTGTGAAAGTAGCAGACTCCAATTCAGACTGCTGACCAGTCATGAGTGGAGTCCCACAGGGATCATTCCTGGGTCCTCTCCTGTTTGGCATCTACTTCTCAGAAGTCCAGGCCAACACAGGGGGACTCTGGCTGACCAAGCTCCTGATGATTGCAAGCTGGGAGCCATTATTAACTCACCAAGTAATGTAGATATTCTACAGAAAGGCATCACTGAGACCACCGACTGGTGTCGAAACCATTGTCTTAAGCTTAATGCGAAAAAGTGCATCATCGTACCCTTTGGGAAAAACATAATTCCCACTAATTACCACACTGATGGTAGCCCACTGAACACTGAAGGCATTATAAGAGATCTGGGGACTCAGGTTGACAGTAACCTCTCCTTCGACCACCACATTGCCACTGTGGTCAGAAAGTCCTTCTATATGTCACATCTCATTACCAAGGGTTTTGCATCCAGGAAGAAAGAGGTCATCATCTCTCTCTCTCTACTCTTCCCTCATTAGACCAATCATTGAGTATAATGCCCCATTTGGCATGTACCTCACTAAAAACCTGCAACAGCTGGCAAGGCCACAAAAGTACCTCATGAAGAAGATCCTAGGCCTTAAACACATGCCCAGCTTTTCTCTGTCTCATATCATCTATTAAGAGGGGATCTCTGCTTGACTTACAAAGCCATGTCTGACCCAGCCCTGTTAGAAATGTTACACCAAAAGAAATCCCAATCCCTCTGCACCACCCACTCCAGGGACCTCAACCTCATTACCACAATCAACAGAACATGCTGGAGGGACAGGTTCATAACCCAGAGACTGCCCATGCTCTGGAATTGACTTCCCATACATGTCAAGCAGAGCACTTCACTGGCCCTTTTCAAGAGAAATGTTTGATGAGTGGATGGGAAATAGGAAGTTCACTCCAGGGATCACTCTACTGGCTCTGCTTGATAGTGGCACCGGGAACTAATGGCAGCATGATGCCAGGGCACTTCTATGGGCTAGGCTTGTAAAGGCTTCAGGGCCATTGGCCTAGTACACACCTATGAACCTATAACAATCCCCCAATGGGGTACTTATCTGCAACAGCTAGGTGAATCAGCAAAGGAACTGGTGTTCAGACCTATGATCAAGAGATGGCTTTTGGACTGGAGGCAAAGAAGTTCTGGGGATGGTATGTCCGGACATCACCTTTATGCCCTATGCTACACGAGGACCACATGCTTGACATATGGCATACCTTAAAGCAACCTAAGGCTTTGGTATACTGGCCGGACATTGGACTGCCCTTGGCAGGGGATCCTTATTATAATGAATACTGTAACAGTGATATGGAAGGACATCAACAGTTTTTTTTATCATAATGGTTATTTAATCCCTATCTTAGAATGTAAATGGCCTTACAGGTATAGACAAAAAGGAAAGGGTATTGAATTATATTAAGAAATGCTGCAGGGACACATTTGGAAATAAATTAGCATGTGAATTTGACAAAGAAAGGATTTCAGGATGGATATTCAGTAGAATTTCAGGATGGATATTCAGAAGAATATCAGGGACAAAAGAAAAGAGTAATTTTACTAATTACTAGAAGGGCTCCAATAGTGATAGAAGAGGGAAAAAAGACAATCATGGTAGAGTTATGGTAGTAACAGGCTATTGGTAAGGCAGGAGGACTACCCTGACATGTTTTATGCTCCACCAAAACTGCTATTATGAAGCTTACAGAACAATTTATCTGAACCATTATATCATAATGTGGGTAAAGATTTGGTTGTATTACAGAGATATTTAAAATATTTATCTGGGCTACCACTAATACAATGGAATTTAGTTTGAAAAAAGACATGCATAATCCATTTAGGGAAATAATGTATGCCATCCTTACACCAAGAGAAATTGTTTAGTTAAGAGTGTGGACAGTATTAAGGACTTGGGGATTAATATCGATAAAAGATTTAGTTTTGATTTACATCTAACTGAAGCAATAAGGTGTTACTTGATTTGCTAAAGACTTGAGAGAATACAAAGTATTTTTTACCCATCACCTAAGAGGTTTAAGGGGTGTTATCTATCAAAGTCAGTTGAAATCATTATCCCTATTTTCTATTAAATGCAGGTTATTCCAGGGGGCTAGCTGCAATCCATAAATGTTTTTTTTTTCTTATTGTTATGGTGCTGCTGTGGGAGTTGCTAAATTACAACATTCGATGGGTGCTAGAAATAATAATTACCTGATTGACAAGGGAAAGTGTAATTTGAGAGTAATGCAAAACCGTTTTTATTTTAGGGCAAGTACTTGGTGGCATGTACTACCTTTTCAAAATAGGAAATTAAATACTATTTTCCAATTTAACAAAAGTTTGGATAGTTTGCTGGGTGACAGACATTTTAATCCTAGGTTCATAGGTTCATAGGTTCATACTAGGCTATCTGCCCGAGGGCATTTACAAGCCTAGCCCATAGTTTTGTGGCTTACGCCACCCCTTTAGTATGGGGAACTATACCCATTATTTTGCTGTGCCTCTGTTGAGCAGTGACACTGAGGTAATCCCTGGGGTATATCTGCGATCTCCCATCCATTGGTCAAGATTTCTCTTGAACAAGGCCAGCGAGGTGCTCTGCCTCACATATACCGGGATTTTATTCCACAGCATAGGAGTCTTTGGGTGATGAATCTATCCCTCCAGCACGTCCTATTAATAGCCGTGTCGAGGTTTAAGTCTCCGCCCTTGTGGCTCTGGCGGATCTAGATTTTTGAGGTGAAGCATATTCATCAAATCTGGGTTTGACATGGCCTTGTATGTTAGGCAAAGGTCACCTCTGAGCAACCGTGGCGACTGAATAGAGCTGGAGTTCTTTCAGTCGGGCAGCATAGGACAGATGTTTGAGACCCTTTATCCTTTTGGTGAGGAACTTTTGTGGCCTCTCCAGCTGCTGCAAGTGTCGGGTCAGATACATTCGAATGGGGCATTGTACTCAATCATTGGTCTGATGAGTGATGAGTATAGGGAGACTATGACCTCCCTTGATCTAGATGAGAATCCCTTCATGATAAGGTGGGCAATGTAGAAGGTCTTCCTAACTACTTTAGCTACATGGGTGTCGAATGACAGACTACTATCAACCTGGGTCCCTAGGTCCCTGATAACTTCTTCTGTACTCAGTGGATTGCCACCTATTTGGTAGCTAGGGGTAACCTTATTTTTCCCGAAGGGTATGACTATGCATTTTTTGGCATTTAACTTTAGGCCATGGCTCTGGCACCAGTTATCCGTTTCTGTGAGACCCTTCTGAAGGATATCTGTGTCAGATGTGTTTTCTACTATGGCGCCCAGTTTGCAGTCATCTGCAAACTTTGTCAGCCATAACCCTCCTGTGTTTGCTTGTACTTCGGAAAAGTAGATGCCAAACAAGAGTGGGCCCAGGACTGAGGCCTGTGGTACACCACTTGTGACAGGCTTTGAGTCTGACATGGCGCCAGCAACTCTGACCCTGTGGGTTCTGTCACTCAGCCAGTTTGCAACCCATCTTGTGATGTATGGGTTAACATTTAAGCTGATGAGTTTTCAATGATACCCGAGTGGGGTATTGTATCAAAGGCCTTCGCCAGATCGAGGTAGGCTGTATGGACTGCCTTTCCCTCATCAATGGCTTTGGTGACTGTTTCGAAAAAGGCAACCAAGTTTAGAAGGCATGATCTGCCTCTGACAAAGCCAAACTGGGATGGATCCAAAGTCTGCAAATTCCCTATGTCTTTATTTATGAGGTCCATTATGATCCTCTCCATGGCTTTGCAGATAAGGCTTGTCAAGCTAATGGGCGGTAATTTCCAGGGTCGGTGGAGGCACCGCCTTTGTGAAGTGGGACCACAGTTGCAGTGCGCCACTCCTGGAGTGCGTATCCAGAGGTAAGACTATGATTAAACAGCTGTCCTAGCTGTGGGTTTAATTCCTCGTTGAGTTCGTGGAGCACACAGCCGGGGACACCATCAGGTCCCATGGATGCTGTGTTTTTTGCTTTGGGAAGACCGGTTCTCACTTGGGCGTTGGAGATGTTTGGGGGGCTGCAATCGCTTGGTATAGATATCTCTCCTTTTGGGGGGGAGGGGGGGGAGAAGTTTGCACTGAACCTGTCAGCCAGTATGTTGGCAATGTCTGTAGGATCAGTAATCTTCACATCATTTTGATTGTATGGAGGCAAATTCAATGAAGCCCTTAACAGGCTCTGAATTTGAAGTATGTAACATTAAGAAAATGTTGGGAGAAATAATAAGTTTTCAGCAGTGAATATTACTTATGGGTGAGGACCGGAACTTGATTTGTAATAGGTTATATCAGGTAGACCTAGAATGGAAAACATAACAAAAGAGGGTAGATTTTTGAAGACATTTATGAAAATATTTGGTATGGAAAATGAGAATTAATTTGTAGGAACTTGGGGAGAATTTACATATTATTCCCCAAGGTACAAAAACTAGGCTAGACTAGACAGAAATGATATTTCACAGGAACATGTGCATTTAATTGAAAGATTTGACACACATCCAAAAACTATTTCAGACCATGGTACAAATAAAAAAAAGATGTACACCACCACGCTGAAGAAACACTTTTGTAATTTAATAAAACACAGATAAAATCCAAAAAACATGAGCACCTTCGGGTCCAAGCCCTTCATCAGATAACATACAAATGAAAGCAGTTCAATTTAAAATACATATAAGCCAATCAAATTTCAATACTGTACCCTCCTTTTTCTCAAGGCTGGCTAAGGCCAGGGGTCCCATCTGCTGATAACTCAACGATCCATTTCATTTCATTGAACTCTGTATGATTACTCATGCCTCCCTTCTAAAGTAAGGAGGAACAACTTCTAAGGCCATAAAGTTAAAACTGTGATCAGGGTTACTATTAATATGTTGGAAGAGTGCATTGTGTTCATTCCTTAGTCTAATGGAAGACAGAAGCCTGAGTGATCACTTCACTGGCCCTTTTCAAGAGAAATGTTTGATGAGTGGATGGGAAATAGGAAGTTCACTCCAGGGATCACTCTACTGGCTCTGCTTGATAGTGGCACCGGGAACTAATGGCAGCATGATGCCAGGGCACTTCTATGGGCTAGGCTTGTAAAGGCTTCAGGGCCATTGGCCTAGTACACACCTATGAACCTATAACAATCCCCCAATGGGGTACTTATCTGCAACAGCTAGGTGAATCAGCAAAGGAACTGGTGTTCAGACCTATGATCAAGAGATGGCTTTTGGACTGGAGGCAAAGAAGTTCTGGGGATGGTATGTCCGGACATCACCTTTATGCCCTATGCTACACGAGGACCACATGCTTGACATATGGCATACCTTAAAGCAACCTAAGGCTTTGGTATACTGGCCGGACATTGGACTGCCCTTGGCAGGGGATCCTTATTATAATGAATACTGTAACAGTGATATGGAAGGACATCAACAGTTTTTTTTATCATAATGGTTATTTAATCCCTATCTTAGAATGTAAATGGCCTTACAGGTATAGACAAAAAGGAAAGGGTATTGAATTATATTAAGAAATGCTGCAGGGACACATTTGGAAATAAATTAGCATGTGAATTTGACAAAGAAAGGATTTCAGGATGGATATTCAGTAGAATTTCAGGATGGATATTCAGAAGAATATCAGGGACAAAAGAAAAGAGTAATTTTACTAATTACTAGAAGGGCTCCAATAGTGATAGAAGAGGGAAAAAAGACAATCATGGTAGAGTTATGGTAGTAACAGGCTATTGGTAAGGCAGGAGGACTACCCTGACATGTTTTTATGCTCCACCAAAAACTGCTATTATGAAGCTTACAGAACAATTTATCTGAACCATTATATCATAATGTGGGTAAAGATTTGGTTGTATTACAGAGATATTTAAAATATTTATCTGGGCTACCACTAATACAATGGAATTTAGTTTGAAAAAAGACATGCATAATCCATTTAGGGAAATAATGTATGCCATCCTTACACCAAGAGAAATTGTTTAGTTAAGAGTGTGGACAGTATTAAGGACTTGGGGATTAATATCGATAAAAGATTTAGTTTTGATTTACATCTAACTGAAGCAATAAGGTGTTACTTGATTTGCTAAAGACTTGAGAGAATACAAAGTATTTTTTACCCATCACCTAAGAGGTTTAAGGGGTGTTATCTATCAAAGTCAGTTGAAATCATTATCCCTATTTTCTATTAAATGCAGGTTATTCCAGGGGGCTAGCTGCAATCCATAAATGTTTTTTTTTCTTATTGTTATGGTGCTGCTGTGGGAGTTGCTAAATTACAACATTCGATGGGTGCTAGAAATAATAATTACCTGATTGACAAGGGAAAGTGTAATTTGAGAGTAATGCAAAACCGTTTTTATTTTAGGGCAAGTACTTGGTGGCATGTACTACCTTTTCAAAATAGGAAATTAAATACTATTTTCCAATTTAACAAAAGTTTGGATAGTTTGCTGGGTGACAGACATTTTAATCCTAGGTTCATAGGTTCATAGGTTCATACTAGGCTATCTGCCCGAGGGCATTTACAAGCCTAGCCCATAGTTTTGTGGCTTACGCCACCCCTTTAGTATGGGGAACTATACCCATTATTTTGCTGTGCCTCTGTTGAGCAGTGACACTGAGGTAATCCCTGGGGTATATCTGCGATCTCCCATCCATTGGTCAAGATTTCTCTTGAACAAGGCCAGCGAGGTGCTCTGCCTCACATATACCGGGATTTTATTCCACAGCATAGGGAGTCTTTGGGTGATGAATCTATCCCTCCAGCACGTCCTATTAATAGCCGTGTCGAGGTTTAAGTCTCCCGCCCTTGTGGCTCTGACGGATCTAGATTTTTTGAGGTGAAGCATATTCATCAAATCTGGGTTTGACATGGCCTTGTATGTTAGGCAAAGGTCACCTCTGAGCAAGCGGTAAGAGACTGAATAGAGCTGGAGTTCTTTCAGTCGGGCAGCATAGGACAGATGTTTGAGACCCTTTATCCTTTTGGTGAGGAACTTTTGTGGCCTCTCCAGCTGCTGCAAGTGTCGGGTCAGATACATTCGAATGGGGCATTGTACTCAATCATTGGTCTGATGAGTGATGAGTATAGGGAGACTATGACCTCCCTTGATCTAGATGAGAATCCCTTCATGATAAGGTGGGCAATGTAGAAGGTCTTCCTAACTACTTTAGCTACATGGGTGTCGAATGACAGACTACTATCAACCTGGGTCCCCAGGTCCCTGATAACTTCTTCTGTACTCAGTGGATTGCCACCTATTTGGTAGCTAGGGGTAACCTTGTTTTCCCGAAGGGTATGACTATGCATTTTTTGGCATTTAACTTTAGGCCATGGCTCTGGCACCAGTTATCCATTTCTGTGAGACCCTTCTGAAGGATATCTGTGTCAGATGTGTTTTCTACTATGGCGCCCAGTTTGCAGTCATCTGCAAATTTTGTCAGCCATAACCCTCCTGTGTTTGCTTGTACTTCGGAAAAGTAGATGCCAAACAAGAGTGGGCCCAGGACTGAGGCCTGTGGTACACCACTTGTGACAGGCTTTGAGTCTGACATGGCGCCAGCAACTCTGACCCTGTGGGTTCTGTCACTCAGCCAGTTTGCAACCCATCTTGTGATGTATGGGTTAACATTTAAGCTGATGAGTTTTCAATGATACCCGAGTGGGGTATTGTATCAAAGGCCTTCGCCAGATCGAGGTAGGCTGTATGGACTGCCTTTCCCTCATCAATGGCTTTGGTGACTGTTTGAAAAAGTCAACCAAGTTTAGAAGGCATGATCTGCCTTTGACAAAGCCAAACTGGGATGGATCCAAAGTCTGCAAATTCCCTATGTCTTTATTTATGAGGTCCATTATGATCCTCTCCATGGCTTTGCAGATAAGGCTTGTCAAGCTAATGGGCGGTAATTTCCAGGGTCGGTGGAGGCACCGCCTTTGTGAAGTGGGACCACAGTTGCAGTGCGCCACTCCTGGAGTGCGTATCCAGAGGTAAGACTATGATTAAACAGCTGTCCTAGCTGTGGGTTTAATTCCTCGTTGAGTTCGTGGAGCACACAGCCGGGGACACCATCAGGTCCCATGGATGCTGTGTTTTTTGCTTTGGAGAGAGCAGTTCTCACTTGGGCGTTGGAGATGTTTGGGGGGCTGCAATCGCTTGGTATAGATATCTCTCCTTTTGGGGAGGGGAGAAGTTTGCACTGAACCTGTCAGCCAGTATGTTGGCAATGTCTGTAGGATCAGTAATCTTCACATCATTTTGATTGTATGGAGGCAAATTCAATGAAGCCCTTAACAGGCTCTGAATTTGAAGTATGTAACATTAAGAAAATGTTGGGAGAAATAATAAGTTTTCAGCAGTGAATATTACTTATGGGTGAGGACCGGAACTTGATTTGTAATAGGTTATATCAGGTAGACCTAGAATGGAAAACATAACAAAAGAGGGTAGATTTTTGAAGACATTTATGAAAATATTTGGTATGGAAAATGAGAATTAATTTGTAGGAACTTGGGGAGAATTTACATATTATTCCCCAAGGTACAAAAACTAGGCTAGACTAGACAGAAATGATATTTCACAGGAACATGTGCATTTAATTGAAAGATTTGACACACATCCAAAAACTATTTCAGACCATGGTACAAATAAAAAAAAGATGTACACCACCACGCTGAAGAAACACTTTTGTAATTTAATAAAACACAGATAAAATCCAAAAAACATGAGCACCTTCGGGTCCAAGCCCTTCATCAGATAACATACAAATGAAAGCAGTTCAATTTAAAATACATATAAGCCAATCAAATTTCAATACTGTACCCTCCTTTTTCTCAAGGCTGGCTAAGGCCAGGGGTCCCATCTGCTGATAACTCAACGATCCATTTCATTTCATTGAACTCTGTATGATTACTCATGCCTCCCTTCTAAAGTAAGGAGGAACAACTTCTAAGGCCATAAAGTTAAAACTGTGATCAGGGTTACTATTAATATGTTGGAAGAGTGCATTGTGTTCATTCCTTAGTCTAATGGAAGACAAGTGACCAAAAATCCTGTCCTTAAACATGCAATTCGTCTTACCAATATAAAATGAACTGTAATTTTGACACTTAACTAAGTATAGCACGTTTCGTGTTTTACAGTCCTCATATTTATTAAGAGAATATTCTTTCTTGGTTGTGGGATGTACAAAATAATTGCTCTCATTGATATAAGAACGTGCTTTACAATGCCTACATTTAAAAGTCCCCTTACGTTGAGATATTTGTCTATGTTTTTTTACATCATCCCGTTCATGGCAAAGCAAGTATTTCATGTTATTTCTCCTAAATCCAAAGATGGGACAACTTCCAACTATTTCACCTATTTTTGATCTGGTTGGAGCACCTTCCAATTACGTTTCATTATCTCACATACCCCCCCCCCCTACATTACTAATGTAAGTCAACATAACACATGTTTCATTACATTTATTAACAATGGTGCTCTCATCCCTTGTCATGGATTCACCCTGTTGAGAACCTTGAGAACCCAAGCCATGTCATACAATGCAAACACAACCCAAATGTCACCAACCTAGCCATAACACCACTCAAGTCAAAGTTAAAGTAAGCAACATGGAAACTGATACAAGGTCTTCTCAAGATACTCTCTGATACAGTCAGGGAGCTTTTTTAAATAATTTGTTGCTCCACCAGCCTTAAAGATCATAATTCTCATCACATCCTACAAACAAATGTGTTTCCTCTATCCTCCGAGAGATGTGCCCCCACATCATCTCATTAGGGTCTTCTCTTTCTAGGATGGAACGTCTTTTGGTAACCTACTATTTTATCCAGGTAGCAGAGTGCTGCAAAGGCCACAATCCACTGGATCAGCATTTTTTGTGATAGACATAAATTCATCATTAGTGGATGACATCCATTTATGCCAAAATGAGGTTGTGCTACAGTTTCTAGTGCAAGTGCATGCTTCCACTCAGTACACTGAGAACTACTGCATGAATGCAGCTTGGAAGAGTAAAGCGCACATCCTTGTCCGATATCCTGATTCCATACTCCCATCATTCAGTGACATTTAGCATTACAGTGGACTGCACCACCTCCCCTACCCAAGATTAGTGGCATTGTCAGCAATGGCCACTTATCCCACCCACTCTGCTGATTTCTCTAGTGTCCAAGTCACTCATTGAAGCTGGGCGGTTGGGGTCACAGTCAAAGCTTTATCTCTCTATGCCACAGGGCCATCTTTTCAGGAGCTTTCACCAGAAAGAAAGTTTAGAACTGGGGCAGATAAAACAGATAATTTATGGCTCATAGGGCAAATGAAAGAGGAAAACACCCTTGGACTCCTTACTTGCTAGCAAGCTGTTAAGATGCTATGGTCTCTCTGGAAACAATACTGAAGTAATTATGTATGATTATGTATGATTTTGTTCTGGGAAGTTAAATAAAGATGTCATTCAAATCTCAATAAGTATATAGAGGGCATCAGCATTTTTAGAATTTTAAGCAACATAACATCTGTACTTCTAAGCCATATGGATAGCAGACATAAAGACAGCTTTCACAGGGCGCATGATCTAAAATTCCTCATCTTTCTTATTCAAATACTATTTAAGCTTATTTCTGGAAATATGGCAGAGGAATGACAAGCCAGTGCACAAAGGGCTTCATCTGCTTCAGTATTTCTCCAAAGAAGATGTTCATTCAAAAGGATCTAAAAGGAGGATAATTTTCATTATCTCTGTCTGTTTCACAACACCTTATTTTCCCTAAGTATTACCCCCTACCCACTAGATCCAGAGAGGAGAGGGAACAGGAGATCCAGAGAGGAGAGGGAGCACCCCTGCAATACCAGGCTACAACTCTTACCACACTTTTCGGCCACCAAACCAGGACCGAAACACTAAAGGTGGAGGAGTGTCAATATTCACCAAGGATATTCACACCACCAGGCTAGTTGGCCAACACAATGTGTCTGAAATTCTCCAAGTGCAACTAACACTAGGTAAGACTGCAATCCAAATTGTAGCTTGCTACAGATCCCCCACCATACCCCAAGATTCTCACTACACCTTTCTAAACATACTGGAAAATATTAAGATAGAACCAAACACCCTAATACTGGGTGATTTTAACTACCCTGCCATTAACTGGGAAAACTACTCATGTCCCAACACCTTTGCTTAGCGGTTCTTGGAATTCATAAATTCCAACGCCCTGGATCAACTAATCCATAGTCCCACCAGGGCTCCAATATCCTAGACCTGGTCATTACCAACATGGGAAATCAATGCTCCATACCTATGGTCACCCCTCGTTAGTCAGGTCTGACCATAAGCTAATCACCCTTAACATCCACATCCCACCCCACCCCCCAATAAAGAAACCACCATAAAAAACTTCTCTAAAGCCAACTTCATGCTACTCAAGTCAGAAGTGACAAACTTCATGACACCCATGCAGACAGGAACTGAAAGTTCAACTGCTGAATCCTACACTACGGCACTGTACGAGCACATCCACTCATGCATGAATCGTGCCATCCCAAATAGAACCAAAATGCTCTCATCCAAAAAAAGGAAGCCAATCTGGTGGTCCCCTGCCATAAACAAACTTTACATCAAAAGGAAGAAACTTTTGCAGAAAAGAGGAAAATCCCAGGATGCAAAAAACTCCCTTACTAGCCTCAGTAAGAAACTGAGATGCCTCATAAAATCCTCCAAAGCTAGTTACGAAAATAAAATTGCCAAAGATTCCAAAGTCAACCGCAAAACATTCTATAATTATGTCATGAATCTAAATGGCAATGCTCAGATCTGCTCTGAGCTAAAACAGAATGGACATGCTACACTTAAAGAAATCCCAATCCCTCAGAGTTACACGCTCCAGGGATCTAAACCTTGTCATCACAATAAACAAAACATGTTGGAGGGATAGGTTCCTGACCCAGAGACTCCCCAGACTCTGGAATAGATTGCCCATACATGTCAAGCAGAGTGCCTCTTTGGACCTCTTCAAGAGGAACCTTGACGATTGGATGGGAGAAAGGAAATTCACCCCAGGGATCACGTCAGTTGCCCTGCTAGACAGGGGTCCAGGAAAGTAAATAATGTGGGAAGAAATATTCAGGGAATTGTTATGGCTAGGCTTGTATAGGCCCTAGGGCTGATAGCCTAGTACTAACCTATGAACCTATGAACAGCTTCCTCCAGCACAGGGCAGCCTGTGCTCAGTCAATTTGTCAATGCCTCAGATATGGGACAAGAGATGACTGGATGCTAAAGGTTCAGTGATAGGACACCAGCAACCAGTTCATTAGAGACCCAGGCAGGGGTTGTTTTGGGGTCAAATTGTACACCCTATGGGTATGCATCTGCGCCCCTCCATCAAATCCTACTGAGTGTAAAACAACAATCATGCATCCAACAAATGAGCAATGACTGTTTGCCCCACCCTACTCTGAAGGATGACATGTACCTATAGCAATGCAGCCCTTCTAGGTCTTCTTCCCTTTTTACTTTTTCTGGAAGTGTGTCTGCTGCTGTATATTTGTCCTCTTCCATGGAAAGCTACTGCATGCATCCAGCAGTGCCATGTGCACATCCCTGGCCCCTAAGCTGTTTAGTATATACCTGCATCAGTAGTGGTTGATGGCAGTACAGTAAACCAGATGTTTTTCTCCCTCCTTCAGGTTGATCAAAGTGGCATCACCCACTCACTCTCTCCCAACCTGGCTCCTGCAACAGTATCCTATTACCTGCTTGAGTAAATATCTCATTAGCCAAGGCAGTGCTTGCAGGCCATGAAGAGGAAGATGCAGCCTAGATTGTGAACTTAGAGGAGGCTTTGGAAGATGTCTGGGTATGTGGACCCTTTCCTAATCCCTTCACTGTAATTCATGACTGGGATAATATGAAGACTCCCCCTTGCTGATCCCTATGCTGGCTATTTTCCAGTGCTGCTGTCATGTGAATAGTTAAGTAAGTCTTGAGGTTCTTGTGCATTCTCCTCATAGCTTTTAGGCTGTCACTGGTACTTGTGACAATCCCTCATGCTAGTCATCCAGACACTACACAGAGTGCTGATGTAGGTCCAAGTTAATGATTCAATGATCCCAGAAACACTTAAAAGGTTTAAATTTTTGCCATCAAGTGGCCACTGCTTTCCAGAGATAATTAGGCTACAGAGCCAAACTGTGAGAAAGGCAGAAAGAAAATGGGAAGCAGAGGACTGAGTATGCCCTCTTGCATCCAGAGTGCGATGTCACAACATGTATTGGCAGGAGGCATACAAGACTCTAAGCACTGATGCTGTAACATGCAAGAATCTATGCTGACAGAAGGTCCTCAGAAAAAAGGAGTTCTCAGTAATTATTTATTGCTGAGAACCACTTTGTGTAAGATTGGATTGGTGCACTGCATGAAACAGTATTAGTGGCATCACATAAAACTTAGAATTATACATGACGAAAAGAAAAGGAGAAAGCTTTCAAAGACATTTCCGTTTTTCCATTAATGATAAAATTCAATGGTTCTATTTATGGAATAATTGTACACAGAAAAGAGAATATATGAAAATACCAAAGTACATTGCAGACAATGATTTTTAAAGGAAAGTCATTATGAATTAAAACATTTTTATAGCACACTTAAACAGCATAATTCTGTGATGGAGCACAGTATTCTCAGTTTTTGTTAATAATTATACTAATATATTATAATGCAGGTTAATATAATAAATATGCAAGTTTGATCATAGTTTTTGACTATTGTACTAATGCTACATTGACTAAAATCCTGCATGATTTTGGTTAAATAGTTAATGAAATTGTTATACAAAAAGAATGGCATGTCTGAAATAAGGTGGGAAAATGACAATGAAAATGGAGGCTTTATCCTTGACATGTACTAAAATATCCTTAGGAATGATTTTAAATTATATTTCAGGATAGGATAACTTCACATGATTCTATTATAGTAGGGAATACAATGGTATAATTTTAGCTATGTTAGATTGATCAGGTATAAACTTTAAGACCCTTGCACAATATCAGAAAGTTGATGCCAAAATGATTTTGTAATATTTAGCTGTGGCATTAAATAGGAATGGACTGAATGGCACTAAAAAGAAAGAATTAAAATTTAACGTGGCACTAATGATAAATTAATGACAAATTAATGTTATCCATACCTTAGACTACTATGTTAGAAATAAGAATATTCAAACTGTGAAGAATACACAGTTTGAATATCTATTCTAACTGAATCCATGCTACCACAATGGTGAACTACATAGATGTTAGTATTCAGAATATATAAGGCAAACTGCACATACAAAAGTAAAATGGAAAAAGTCAGATGGAATGACCCATAGGTAAAGTACCTCTTTAAATGAATTTGGTATACTGTAAATATGCAATGGTTTAGAATGATAAAAGTATCATAAATAAGCTATTATTTTGGAGTTCTTATTCATCTCAAACAGTTAAGGGTAAAAAAAAATCACAAAACCAGATTCAAAAAGTGCTGTTTCCCTGATGTAGATTGTCAGAAACAGCATTTGAAAAAATGGAACAATTCAAAATAGAACTGATTTAGATGAAAAGGAAAAAAGTCCCCACTGTCTCACTTAATTGTAGCCAACATCAATGATATTACACATCTGGGAAAAGTACAAGTTTTTCACTTCAGATGCAGCAGTTTTGGTGAATGTCATCTAAGACAGTCTGCATTGGAGAGGTAGTATTAAAAAAAAATCTGAGTTTGAGATTGCTATATCAAATGTACTTAGTTTCAAGCTTTCAGACAAAAATTTGGATATAAAAAGAGGTCAATTTCAATATTCTGTGGAAGCACCATCTACAAAGAATAACATGCAACTGTAAAAGTATTTGATATTTAAAAATAAATGAAAACCCAAACATGTAAATTATTTTATAGTCCATTTATAGCCATAAGTATCCAAGAAAATGTTTGATTTGTCCACTCATAACATTTTGCTGAACAAATTGTCAGTCCTGTCATTTTGATGGCCCAATCATTTGTTGACAACCTCAGAGGGCAGACCTTCAATAGCAAAGTAAAAGATTCCCACTACATCTTATTTCCCATCATCTTTTATACTTACTTCATAAGACATCAAACTTTAGCTTATGGCATCATTATTGCTGTGTGTATAAACATGGAAACCTTACTATATCATTAGTGAATTGTTTAAATTGACCTTTCTTCAAAGGATAAAATGCCTCAAGGTTTGCAAGTTATCATCATGTTTAACAAAACCAATGTTATGTTTTTCTCACTATGCTCACATATTACTCACTTTCTACCAGATTTGGAAGTCCAAAAAAGCCCCAAATCCAAGTAGCCGCCAGGAAACCGCAAAAATAATATAATGCAGTATGAATACACAATCACTTAAGGAACCACCAAAAAACAAAAAAGAAAACTTTTATTGGAACATATACACAAGCGCTTTCATCTCTGTCAATTCAGAGACTTTATCAAGATAAAAGCACAACAGGAAGCACATCATATATACAACCCCAACACAATTAACACCCATTAACCAAACCATCATTCAATTAACTACTACTAACCACTTCAATACATTTTCTAAAACATTAACTGAAAACATTATAAAATCATGATATACAGGTCTATCCCAATCATAAACATTTTATACATAAAACATAAAAAATAACACATAACAAATAACACATAAAAAAGCACCTAAAAAGTATACATACATATTCATATACAATATAAAAAAAGCATGTATGCAAAAACGGCACAAGAAAGACCATCACCTTTCAAGTGCCTTCAATTTCAAAACATGCGCAAATGAAAACATGTCATTCAACCATGGCCAATTCGTTGCATTCATTCTTAGTTGCCAGAATGCCTGAATATGTATGTATACTTTTTTAGGTGCTTTTTTTATGTGTTATTTGTTGTGTGTTATTTTTTAAGTTTTTATGTATAAAATATTTATGAGTGGGTAGACCTGTATATCATGATTTTATAATGTTTTTAGTTAAATAATGTTTTAGAAAATGTACTGAAGTGGTTAGGAGTAGTTAATTGAATGATGGTTTGTTAATGGGTGTTAATTGTGTTGGGGCTATATATATATAGCCCCAACACAATTAACATATTCTGAACATTCGATAACCATCGAATGTTCAGAATATCGAAGTTCTAATCATCGAGACCAGAACATCAATGTTCAGAACATCGAAGGTTCAAAGTGAAAGTGCCAGGTAAGTAAAACTGGTAAGTTTGGGGTGTATATGCAGGGCAGCAAGGTGCCCTGCATGTTGTGTGTGTGTGTGAGTGTGCCATATGAGTGTTGGCATTGTAGGTAGGGTACGGGAAATCTCCCGTTTAGCGCTACCGCATATAGCGGTAAAAGAGAGATTTCCCTTACCCCACTGTAGTACGATCTTGGAGTTGGAATATTAAAGTAGGGGGGTGTGGGGGGGCACAGCCCCCCACATGGGGAGGTGCAGGGGGGTCCCCTGCAGAAAATAGTTTTTGACTTTTATTTGTTTTTCTGTGGTTCACTTTGAACCTTTGATATTCTGAACATCGATGTTCTGGTCTCGATAATTAGAACTTCGATGTTCTGAACATTCAATAGTTTCAAGTGGAACTATATATATATAGTTTTATATATAAAATGTGCTTCCTGTTGTGCTTTTATCTTGATAAAGTCTCTGAATTGACAGAGATGAAAGCGCTTGTATATATGTTCCAATAAAAGTTTTATTTTTTGGTGGTTCCTTAAGTGATTGTGCATTCATACTGAATTATATTATTTTTGTGGTTTCCTGGCGGCTACTTGCATTCAGGGTTTTTTTGGACTTCTGTTTGTTTATTTTTGTTTATTTTTTGTTTGTCTTTTCTGCCAGATTTGGCATTTGCAGTCTACTGACAGCAAACATGGAAACTGTTACCTCTATTAAAATAATCCAATTTGTTTTTCATAAGAATACCCTCAGCTTTGGGGACTACTCTAATATCCAGGACTCTGAAATTCAAAGCAAAGTTAGTGACTGCAGGTACATGGGGTAGTTCTCTCTGTCTTCTAGCCTGTGAAGCCATTGGTAGAGGCATTTCCCTGCTGTAACATGAATGTAGGCTTCTAATTCTAATCCTCCAAAACTAATTTAAATAGGTAAAGGCCTTGCAAAACAAACTATTTCACAGGTATACCCTAGGCACTGCACTCCAGAAGACCCCAGAGAAGTCTGGACAGCTAAGCACATGAGTAACTGGATGAATAAGGCTTCAGATAAGATTGCTCTTCTTACCTTATGATGTGAACACACAAATGAAACTTCCAAGCAGATTTAAGTGAATCATCATAAAAGTAAGTTCTACAAGTGCAACTCAAAGGAAACTTTCCCTTAACTGCAGCTCTACCTCAAGAATTGGATGTAATATTTTGCAGAGATCTATCAAACACTACACTTAGTCACAACACTCTGTTACCACATGAATGAGTTTTCTCAAGAATACACTAATGACTCTGGAACTTGTCACTGTCTTAGCTCAGGATATAGTGGAATACTGCCTCACTCAAGGAACTTCTCAAGGAATAAGTAAATGCCACTTTTGTGTGTTTTTGTCGAATCACTAATTGAGAAATACATCATGTTTGTGCATGTTGGTATAAAAAGTAAAGTAATGTCTCTCAGCTTCTTGCGGTTTGGGGTCGCCACAGCGGAACTCCAATCCGCTAATGTTTGGCAGTGGATTTTTACAGTGCCGAGGTGCCAGCCCGACGCCCAACCTTCAAAGAAGGCACACCTATTCACGCACACACCTACCTGCATGTCTTTAACATCACTTGACCATGGGGAGGACATGCAGACTCCACACAGAAGGCACTCCAGTAAAAAATCGAATGGGAGAACCTCTTGCTGCGAGGTGACAATGCTAACCGCTGCACCACCGCAGCCTATATAACATTACATAATGACATTGCATTAAGTAATTTCATTTATGTTCTGCTGCTCCTCTCTAGCAGCACTGTGTGGGAATACCTTGGGGATGTACTGCTCATGTGCATGCTTCTTTGTCTGATGATGATTGTATGGTACATCCACTTTTTATCTGGTATATTATTATTATTAGAACACTGGTGTGACCAGTTTATTTTGTTTTGTTTTTTATAAACAATATATCAAAAAATATTTAGCCCAAAGCAACAGACATAAAATTAATTAAAACCAAATTGGGAAACAGGAAAATATACTGAACCACATCTTCTGTCAAATAATGCAGTTGCTCATTAATTGCTTCAGTCATTCATTCTCTGTTTCATCCATTTCTATGTCATACGGGATCCACAGCCTATTTTGGCACTCTAAGGATGCAAGTCGGATAAACCAATCCTGGTTAGATGCCAGTCTATAGAATGATCACTCACACACACAGACACACACACACACACACACACACACACACACACACACACACACACACACACACACACACACACACACACACACTCTCTCGCTCTCCCTCAACTCACACCTAGAAGAACACCAGTTTACCAGTTTACCTATGGCATATTTTAGGATGTGGCAGGATACAAAGCATCCAGTAAAGACCAACAAGGATACATGGAGGATATGCAAACTTCTGCCCAAATAATTTATGTTTTAGAAAATGCTAAAATAATAAGCAGTGTTCACTTTCAGATGTAATAAAGATTAGGTATAAATCCTGTACTAGTATACAAATGGTGACACATTTTATGAAAAAGGTCTAAAACATAATGACTATGCTTAAAAACAGTAACACTACAGTCATTGAGTTAGTTTCAAAGTTCAAAATCCTGCCTTCACTACAGAAATTGTAAGTTATAGGCAAATATTAAACAAAGGGTCTATCCCTGAATTTGGTATAAAAGAGGGTCAATACGTCCAGTGTGAGTTAATAACATGCAGAACTGCTTTTGTGGTACATTGTATTGTTTATATCTCTATTTATTACATTAGCAGCATCAAGAAAAAGTTGTGTGAATGCATCACAAAACTTCAATGGTAATGTTCAGTTTTGGGATATGTCTGTAGCAAGGCATTCCAAATATTTTCATAGCAATAGTTTAACCATGTTCTCTCTCATGTGTTTCCCTTATAAAGTAGTGCTGTCAGAGATCAGAAATTAATTCAGTTTGAGCAATTTATTTTTCATTACAGTAAAGTCAAGCATTTAGAGATTAATGTTGAAAATTAGAAACTGTTGGGCTGTCTTTGGGATAATCTAGACATCTAAAACTGTCACTTTTATTCTATGGCCATTATCAGGAATTAGACTGACAGGGATTAGCCCATTTATTGGATTAAGCATCATTGCAGGGTAAGTACAACATGCCCCAGAAATATTTTGGCAGTGCACACAGCTAATATTTGACTTCTGTTTTCCATTAACTCAAGCTGGACTGCAAGATGTACATTTCATGTATGTCATGAAGCATTTTGAGAGGCCATCTTTTACCATTTACAACATGTTCTTCCCCATAAATTATAAGATGCTCAGCTCATGTAAATTCATAAAATTTAGTCTATATACTAACACTTCTAAAAAGCTTATGAAAGCAATATATTTGATATTTTAATCAATGGCTATGTGAAAGCATGCTGACAGATGCTGTACTCTTCAGGCCTCCAGGCTCACTCAGTCAGAAGGTGATTTGGGAGTTGTCAGTTTTTTTAATGGTTCACTGCTGTCTATAGGTAAATGATATAAATTACAAATACTAAAGTACAGGGCAAATGCAAACTAAAACTTGGCACTGATAAATGTTTGCTGCTTAGCTATTTTAATAAAAATTATACTCGGGATGTATTTTGAAGATATTATATTACTTATCACTATACATTTGTAATTTGGTAGTAACTTGCTTGCTATAAAAGTGTGAGCACTTTAAAAAACGTATCTGAGTCAAGCCCCTAAAATACAGAGTGTAATGGCACGATGGTGTCATTCAAGGTAATATGTGTCTTCCGGGTTCATTTTGTCGAATGTGTCTTGATCGAACCTAAAATAACGAAAAGGCAAAATAGTGAAGAGGCTTTTCAGTGAATTCTTTCCCTGGGAAAGAATTCACTTAGCCACTTTCGTTACTTTGCCGTTTTTGGCACTGTAGTGCAATCTCAGAGTTGGTATATTTAAGTAGGGGGGTGTGGGGGGCACAGCCCCCCACATTATGTAATGTTTTAAAGTTTTTTTTGTTTTTGTTTTTTTTTTTTTGGAACAGCGATTTTTTTTTTCCCATGGAAAAAAATCACTGTTCTGAGGTTTTGATGTTGTAACGTTTCGCTTACATGGGGTCGATTAATTACCGTTCCTTTTTGTAAGCGTGCAATAATATAATATAGACCTGTATCTTCCAAGTCAGTGATTTTCTTGTTAGAAACCTATGTATATTTTCTGACTGTTTAACGTGGCTCATGCATAGCCTATGGATCACAGTTATGTATTCAATGACAGGGCAAATTAGTTAAGGGTAAAGGGAATCAATGATTTCCCTAGACAAAGCTACCGATATTGTGTAGCATTATAATGCACTTTAGTGACACACACTGTTCAACATCATTTGTTATCCAGCAATGTCCCAAGGTCTTTAACTATGCTTATCAGTTTTTAGGATTTGACCATTTATTTTCTAATCAAAATTTCTCTTTTTATTGAACTTCAAGATGCAATATATATTAATATTGAAGGAGAGTTGATTTCAGTTCAAACAGCTGTGCATTTTATCTACCACCCTCCCTAAGTACTTTAGCATCTCTTGTACAAGTGTGCTGCCTAATTTGGAGTCATTTTAAAGATTACCTAATCTAATTTAATTCCTAAGTGGGAAGCCTACTGAATGGAGTCAGCACTCATCGCTGTGTTCATGTTTTTGCTAGATGCTGATTGTTCTTCTCACATTCTAAAGGCTTGCAGTGAATGGAGTGTGTGTGTGTGTGTGTGTGTGTGTGTGTGACACTTTATGCACACATCACGCAATGGCCTAGTATCCCATCCAGTACTAGTTTTTAGCTTTACACCTAATAGTTAGGGCAGGCCTTAGCTCTCACAAAGCCAAGAATAGTCTAATGTAGTTATAGGAAGATGAATGAATGACCAATTCCTTCATGAAGGAAAATGTTGTCTGCCTTGCAAAGATCTAAATATGTTGCAAACAAACTTAGTCCTTTATCAACTGCTACTGTTACTAGTTCAAAGACTGTTAAAAGTTTATGAAGAGTTAATTTCTTTCTGATGATCAGAACTGTCCCATTCTAAGAAGTAAGTTACCTACGTGTCTAGATGATAACTTCCAGTTCAGAGTGCACTTGTCACCTTACACACCACACAGGCAAGGATAACAAGTCTGAAACTGCCTGGATCAGATGAGATCCCCTCCTCATCTGAATTTACTACTGCCAGAGTTCTGTTATGCATGAGGCAAGTAAGGGTTTATTTAGTATTATCAATACTGGGTTAGCTAAGTTATTCCTTGCTTCTTCAGTACTGGTGATGAATTAGCTCAGCCTATAGATAATGACAGAACTGTAGTGCTGAGATAACCAGTTTGGGCTGCATTTTTACATTATAAAAACTGATTTTAAAATAAAATTATTTCACCCTCAGAACAGAACATTTCAGATATAATTATTTCAGTAGTACAGTTAACATAAATAATAACAATAAACATATATTCTAAATAAATAAAAATAACATGAAAAAGAAATGGCCTCTAATTATTAGCATGCCTTCTCAGATTTCTCCTTCTTGTAAAGCAATAGGCCATGATCAGATGACTCACGGTATTTCATTCTGTAAGGTACATACTGACATGTTATGCTCACAGCAACTATCAATGTTTACCTGGCAATCTCTAGTCATCTGATTAGAAACCACTATTGTGAATAGACATTCCATTCTTTAGGAGCAAATTTATCTTGCTGGCTCACAAAAAGTACTGACAAGATACAAGATATATGTATTGGCAGTGGCAAAAGTACACATTACTCACAACAATAAACAATGCAATTAATTAATTAATTTTCAAAGGTTATAATTATCTAGGTGGGTGCATGTGTAGTGTATGACAGAAGTTTAAATAAATCACTGTAGCCATTACTTCTTTCATGCTGATCACAGTCAAATGTCTGGCATATGGTAATTGTAAAAAAGACTGGGAACTGGAAAGACAGCCTGTGTGAAAGCAAATGAATATTTCTAGATCACTGGTGAACAACTAATATGGACTGCCAAGGAAGAGACTGCACATACATGATCATCCTGCCTAAATACATTAATGTGGACATTATTTCTTTCACTTTGCTCACAGTCAAGAGGCAAATGGGGGTGGGAGCTGAGTGCAAACTGTGTAAGAAAGTTAATGGCAATTAAAAAATTACTGTTAAACAATCAGTGCAATATAACTGAGAGCAACAAGTCAAACATACTTCTGTGGCCATTATTTATTTTGTTTTCATCAGGGAGAAACATTAGAGATGTACCTAGAAAGCAGCTGTCTTTGGAAAGGGGGCTGGCTACAGTTAAATGATTTTTGATATGACTTGTCACTGAAGGGCAGTGTACATCTGCAACAGCAACAAGCTGAAGTACATAACTGTGGCCCAGTGATGGATTTAAGGCCCTCAAGTCTTGCAGCTTAGAAGTTATTATAGGCCTAGGTATACATGCATGCATCTGTGTATGTGTATGTATATGTGTATGTGCAAATTTACACTGAGAAATAACCATCAAAAGCACTTCATAATGAAATAAAAATCAAGTCACATACCCTCAATAAACACAGGCAACTGTGGTCCCACTCCACAAAGGCGGCGCCTCTACGGACCCTGGTAATTACTGCCCCATAAGCTTAACAAGTCTAGTCTGCAAAGCTATGGAGAGGATCATAATGGAGCTCATAAACAAAGATATAGGGGACTTGCAGACATTGGACCCGACCCAGTTTGGCTTTGTCAAGGGAAGATCATGCCTTTTGAACTTGGTCGACTTCTTCGAAACAGTCACCAAGGCCATTGATGAGGGAAAGGCAGTCCATACAGCCTACCTTGACCTTGCAAAGGCTTTCGACACAATACCCCACTCGGGTATTGTAGAAAAACTTACCAGCTTAAACGTAAACCCATATGTCACAAGATGGGTTGCAAACTGGCTTAAGGACAGAACCCACAGGGTTAGAGTTGCTGGCGCTATGTCAGACTCCAAGCCGGTCACAAGTGGTGTCCCACAGGGCTCGGTCCTTGGCCCCCTATTGTTTGGCATCTACTTCTCAGAAGTACAGGCCAACATGGGAGGACTTTGGCTGACGACTGCAAACTGGGCGCCATAGTGGAAACTGCATCGGACATGGATATCCTTCAGAAGGGACTCACGGAAACAGATAGCTGGTGCCAGAGCCATGGCCTGAAGTTAAACTCCAAAAAATGTATAGTCATACCCTTCGGGAAAAACAAGGTAACCCCAAGCTACCATATAGGTGGCAATCCACTAAGCACAGAAGAGGTTATCAGGGACCTGGGGACCCAGGTTGACAGTGGCCTTTCTTTTGACACTCACGTTGCTAAAGTGGTTAGAAAGACCTTCTACACTGCCCACCTGATCATGAAGGGATTCACATCCAGATCTAGTGAGGTCATTGTTCCCCTGTACTCTTCACTTATCAGACCAATGATTGAGTACAATGCCCCATTCGGGATGTATCTCACCCGACATCTGCAGCAATTGGAGAGACCCCAAAAGTTCCACACCAAAAGGATAAAGGGACTCCAAAATCTGTCATATGCTGCCAGATTGAAGAAACTCCAGCTCTATTCAGTCGCATACCGTCTGCTCAGAGGTGACATGTGCCTGACATACAAGGCCATGTCCAACCTGGAATTAATGGACATGCTCCACCTCAAAAAATCCAAATCCACCAAAACCACTAGAGCAAGCGACTTAAACCTTAGCACGGATATAAATAGGACGTGCTGGAGGGATAGATTTATCACTCAGAGACTCCCTATGCTGTGGAATAAAATCCCGGTCCATGTGAGGCAGAGCACCTCGCTGACTCTGTTCAAGAGAAATCTAGACCTGTGGATGGGAGATCGTAGGTTTACCCCGGGAATCACTGCTGGACAGAGGCACAACAAACTAATGGGCACAGTATTTTTTCATATAAGGGGTGGCGTAAGCCACAAAAATTTGGGCTAGGCTTATAAATGCCTTAGGGCAGATAGCCTAGTATAAACCTATGAACCTATGAACCTATAAGAAAACAAATAATCTTAATTAAGTAAACAGGCAGTGCAAACAAAACTATAACACTAAA
This sequence comes from Protopterus annectens, assembly GCF_019279795.1. Classification (NCBI taxonomy): domain Eukaryota; kingdom Metazoa; phylum Chordata; order Ceratodontiformes; family Protopteridae; genus Protopterus; species Protopterus annectens. Next base: position 1,731,762,927 of record NC_056739.1, on the reverse strand, counting down.
GTTCGCCAGACCCAAATGACCACAAATAATTTGGTCCTTTTTATTAAATTACAACCTGAAGCCAGATAAAGAGTGGCAATAGTTGTTGTTGTGTCTTTCGGTCCACTAATGATTGGCAGTAGATTTTTATGTACCGAGTTGCCAGCCCTGACGCACAACCTTCAATGAAGGTACGCCCATTCACGCATGTCTCCACACCGAAGATGCTTTAGCTGAGAATCGAACAGGACAATGTCTTATTGTGAGGTAGCACCACCATCGCAGTAAATACAGTGAAGAGGGCCTGTATATTGTTTGCGTCTTTCGGCTTTCCCGGTTAGTCGTCGCCACAGCAGATCTCCGGTCCGCTAATGATTGGCAGTAGATTTTTACGTGCCGAGTTGCCATCCCTGATGCACAACCTTCAACGAAGGTAAGCCCATTCATGCATGTCTCCACACAGAAGACGCTCTAGCTGAGTATTGAATGGGACAACATCTGAGGCGACAATGCTACCGCAGCACCACCACCGCAGTTTTTAAAGAGTGGCAATAGTCTTGTACTGAAAACAGTACTAACACAATCATGTTTACCGATAAAATGCAAGTGTGACTAAATTCCATACCTTCTACGGGCACAAACGTCAATTATAAAGAAACTCAGAAAAAAATTTCAGCTTCAAGACAAGACAGCAGCTAACTGGAGAGCTTCACGCCATACTCTTGCAAATATGTAAGTACTTGAAATTCAAATCCCCCCTCCCAACCCCAAGATCACCACACATTCCTATCATGTAAAGGAAACAATACTTGAAGAGCACAAATGCACCTACTCTGACTATTTACAGAATGGGTGTTTCAAAATTTAGTCACCAAATAAGCAGTCAATGAAACACATAGGAAATTTACATGTATCTGTATCTATAGCAATATACGCACATATACACATATGCATTCTATTGAAGTGTTCTATCACTTTATCTGATTTGAAGTGATCTGAAAAAGTTATTTAATCACAGGTTGTCTAATGATACTCTCCTATACATTTTACCAGTTAGAACTCTGACAATAAGGAACGTTTATGATTTTTGATTACAGTTATTAGTCTTACAGGTAATATTGCGGTCTGCAAAAACGTTTTCCTTTTTTTAATGTTTTTTTCAGTTATGCTAAGTTAGATGATGTTTGTTTAAATCAGTTGTATTAGATAAAAAAAAAGTTATGCACTCACCATAACATTCCATCTGTGTTGCCCATTTTCATTCTTCCCCAACAATTGGGTTTGGATCTGACTCGGACATTATTTTCAGCTTGTGGCCACTAGAAAACTCTTGAGCTCCTACCTTATCCATAGTGCTCTATCCCCTAACGTACGTCAGATCTTGTTTACTGGCGTATAGTATAAAAAGAAATATTAGCATTCTGGTAACAGAAATCCATATTTGGAGCTCAACATAAGGAACAGCAATTCCCTTAGAAGGTCTTACTCTTCCAGACGTCATATATTCAAAGGCAGGGGGTTAGAGGAAAGGGAGTTGAGGAAGAAAGAAAATGGACAACACAGATGGAACATTATGCTGAGTACATAATTTTTTATCTGATGTTGTCAATTTTCATTCAATCCTCAACATCTGGGACAGAGTTCCATGCTACCTGAAATTCCAGGAGGACTCTAAGGAAGGATATTCCTGAGCACAGTTGAGCCAAAACTGCTCTTCCCCTTAAGACCAGATCCAGACTGTAATGAGTAATAATGGTATGAGGATTAGCCCAAGTCCATGTAAGCCCTGGATAAAAAAAGGACAAGTAATCTCCGTGGTATCCCCGAAGTCTCAAAACAACCCACTAAACAAGTGTAGTGGGTCCTAAAACAAAACAGTGTAAGAAACTTCTCTGTGTGGAAGATTTTCAGTCCATATATCTCTAGTTAATCACTGTATATTAATCAGATCAGACAAAAGTAGTAGAAGTAGCAAACTTAAACTCGTCTTAAGTAAAAAAAAAAAAATAATAAAAAATATATAATTGTACAGAATTACTAAGTATTCGAAAGTAATCCAAGCAAGTCAGGTAGTCTGCTTCCAGTCGAAAATCCTTTATTAAGTACACAGACAAGCAATCCATGTAAAACAAAAATAGAGTAATAGTTTCCTCACAAGCTTTCTAAATATAGATATACTTTTTATCAGGCAAGGGAGTGGTTATATACTTTTTATTATTTTTTTTTTTTTACTTAAGATGAGTTTAAGTTCGCTACTTCTACTACTTTTGTCTGATCTGATAGTGATTAACTAGAGATATATGGACTGAAAATCTTCCACACAGAGAAGTTTCTTACACTGTTTTGTTTTTGAAGCCCTGTATAAAAATACTAATGAAGGTGCCATGGATCTAATTGAATGGACTCTCAAAGGTTTTGGTAAGGAAAGGTCCAATTTGTTATAGACAAAGGGTATACAATCGGTCAGCCATTTGGCCAATGTTACCTTTGTGGCCGAATTTGAAGGAAGGAAGGATTAGTTCGTAAAGCTACCTTATCGTTATGAAATACTAAGTAAGGAAGTTTAGAGGACAGTGCTTGAAGTTCTGACAGTCTTCTAGCAGAGGTGATAGGTACCAAAAATATAGTTTTCCAGGTCAAAAATTTTAGCTTGCATTTAGCTGCTTGTTCAAAAGGGGAATGAATTAAGGCCTGTAGCGTAGCATCAAATGTAAGTCCCATGGCTGGGTTGGATCCTTATAAGGGGGTCTCAAAAGAAGGGTACCTCTCAAAAAGGCCTTACAAAGTTTAGATGAAGCCAAGGAGGAGTTGTCAGTGCCAATGTGAAAATTAGAAATGGCAGCTAGTTGTACCCTAAAAGCTAAGGAGCTGGCTCCTTTGTTGAAAACTGTTGTTAAAAATTCAAGGACACTATGAACTGGTGCTGAAAAAGGGTCACTATATGTCTGCTGCACCCAAAAAAAACAAATCTCTTCCATTTACTTCTGCAAAGTTTCCTTGTGGAAGCTTTGTGGGAAGATAAATAATTACAAAATTACTGCAAAAAATAACAAGAATATTGACAGTTCCTTATAAGCAACAAAAAAAGAAAAAATATCACTCAGCAATTCAAACTGACATATTTACCAAGAGGAGAAAACCAAAAGAAAACATTACAGAGCATAACTGATAGCAGCTGTGAGCACAAACTAAACTACTGCTGTATCTTAACCAGTAAAATTGGATTAACTCTACATCTTGACAGAAATCACTGTTAGTAAATAAGTAAAATCTCTAGCTGTTTCTTTAATGTTAAGAAAAAGTTAACTGAAGCAGATAAAATAAGAAGTTATGTTCCTACCATAACGTTCCATGTTAGTTGTCTTCTCTCGCCTTCTTTCTTGCTTGATGGGTTCGGAGCCGATCCTTGGCTCCGACTCGGCACTTGCTAAGCTCAAGAGCTAATTTTACCAGCTCGAGGCAACCCTATATCCCATGATGCAAGGCGGAGACTACTCAGATCTCGTTTGGTAGCTAAGGAAATTAGGAATATATTCTTCCACCTGTAAAGGAGGAAGAAAAGTAACAATACTAAAAATGACAATCATAATCATCATAATCCTCTGAAAAGGATCAACCTAATCTAATGACACTAGAAGCTGATTAGCTAGAAAAAAGGATAAAGCCTCTTAATAGAAGAGGCATAATCTTCTCGGTCTGACCAGGCTCGGGGGATGGAGGGCGGGACGCAAGAAAGAAGGCGAGAGAAGACAACTAACATGGAACGTTATGGTAGGTACATAACTTCTTAATGTTAAGTTGTCAATCTCGCCTTCATTCTTGCTGGATGGGACCACGTCCCTAGCACCTCTACCTGGGTGGCTCAATGGAACAGACTCTTGAGAACGGTGGAACCAAAATTCGCTCTGTCTCTGGAGGCCAAGTCTAATTTGTAATGTGAAACAAAGGTACGAGGAGAGGCCCATGTGGCTGCTGCACAAATAGTGTCTATTGGAAGTCTAGCCTGAAAAGCTGTAGATGTAGCTAGAGCTCTGGTAGAATGGGCTTTTGGCTTATAAATCAACTCTTTGCCTCTGAGCTGATAAATGTAAGTAATCACAGAAGACAGCCATCTAGATAAAGTCACCTTGTAAACTGGAAGGCCTTTCCTGTTCTCTGCATAGGATAGAAACAGTTGATCAGATTTCCTAAAATGTTTAGTTTTGTCTAGATAATATCTGAGCTGACGGTGAACATCAAGACAATGTAATTTTTGTTCTGCTCTATCAGAATAATTTGGGAAAAACACTGGAAGATCAATGGATTGATTTAGGTTCATCTGCGATGCTACTTTGGGTAAGAAAGACGAATTAGTCTTTAGAGATACCCTGTCTTTGTGGAAAATTAAGTCGGGAGGACGAATGCGGAGAGCATGAAGCTCAGATACTCTCCTGGCAGAAGTAATGGCGACTAGAAAGAGCGTCTTCCAAGAAAGAAATTTCAACGAACAGGCAGCCGCAGGTTCGAAAGGGGGGAGAATCAAGGATGTTAAAATTAAGTTTAGATCCCACTGTGGTGGGGGGGTCTCTAATCGGAGGTTTAAGTAAAAAGATACCTCGAAGGAATGCCTTGCAAAGTTTATGTGACATAATGTTGTGGTCCAAAAGGCCTATATTTAAATTCAAAATGGCTGCCAGCTGAACTTTTACTGTGGAGGAAGAGGATCCTGAATGAAAAATCTCAGCTAGGAAGTCCAAGACCGAATGAATCGGAACAGTATAGGGGTCTATGTTCCTAGCTTTTGCCCAGAAGGAGAAACGTTGCCATTTACTAGTGTAAATCCTTCTGGTAGAAGATTTTAGGGAAGCTACTATGATATCCCGGACGGGATTAGAAATCATAGGAAGCCTGGCTAAGGATGGAAGTGGAGCAACCAAGCAGTGAGGTTGAGAAAAGGTATGGATTGGTGCAGCTGCCCCGACTGGTGGGTCAGAAGATCTGGAACCGGGTCCAGATGCCATGGCTGTACCAAGAGATAACGATGTAGGAACGGAAACCATATCTGTCGAGGCCAATAAGGGGCAATGAGAATCAACTTGGCTCTCAAGGCGGTTGCTTTCTGAATTACTTGAGGTATCAGTGGAAAGGGGGGAAAAGCATAAAGAAGTCCCCGGGGCCAATCTTGGGTTAGAGTGTCTCTGGGGGGATGGCCTGGAAGGGGGAAGAGAGAGAAGAAGTCTGGGCATTTGCTGTTTTGAGGTGTAGCAAAAAGGTCGCAGCAAGGAAGGCCCCACTCCTGAAAAATCTCTTCCGTCACTGATTGTTTGAGAGACCACTCGTGAGGCATGAGAATAGCTCTGCTCAACCTGTCCGCTATGATGTTGGATTTCCCGGGGATATGTGTTGCTATCAGAAACTGCTGAGAAGAGATTGCCCATTGCCAAAGTCTGAGAGCCTCTCGACACAGTGAATAGGACTTGGTTCCGCCCTGTTTGCTGATATACCACACTACGGACATATTGTCCGTTTGGACTGCAATAGTTCCCAGGGGAAGAGAGTCGTTGAGGGCTTGCAACGTTAAAAGCACTGCTCTCATCTCTAGGACATTAATGTGCAGATGGTATTCGTAAGGTTGCCAAGTGCCATGGACCATCCTGCCCTGATAATGCCCCCCCCACCCGATCAGGGGGGCGTCCGATGTAACCGTTGCTTCCGGGGCAGGAGGAACAAAGGGTCTGCCCTGATGGACTTGAGGGGACAATATCCACCAGGTCAGATGCCTTTTGCAAGTTGGAGTGATTATGATCCTGTGACGCATGGGTAGTTGTTGAAAGGACCATTGGGCGAATAGCATCCATTGTAGAAGACGCATGTAAAAACGGGCGAAGGGAAGAAGTGTTATGGCAGCCGCCATAAGATCCAATACTTTCAGAACAAATCTGGCCTGAATTTTGTAGCTGAGAAGAATCACCTGGACGTGACTTTGAATGTCAAAGATCCTTTGGTTTGTTAACTTTGCTGAAAGTTGTATGGTGTCCAATTTTGCGCCTATAAAAGTAATAGATTGACAAGGCGACAAGGAAGATTTTTCGAAATTTATATAAATCCCTAGCCCTCTGCAAATGTGAATGGTGTAATCTCTGGCCTGGAGAAGTTGATGCCTGGTGGTGGCAGTGAGGAGCCAGTCGTCTAGATATGGAAACACCTGGAATCCTTGACGTCTCAGGTGAGCCGTAACCGCTGCCATACATTTGGTGAACACTCTGGGGGCTGTAGTGAGTCCAAAGGGCAGGGCCCTGAATTGGAAGTGACTGGTCCTCAGCCGAAAGCGGAGAAATCTTCTGGATCGCCTGTGAATTTTTATGTGATAGTACGCATCCTGAAGATCTACCGAGCACATCCAATTGTCCTTGCCCAGAAAGGGTAGAATGGACTGAAGCGTGACCATCCGGAATCTTGTTTTCTTTACAAACTTGTTTAGTTTGCTCAGATCTAATATTGGTCTCCAGTCCCCTGTCTTTTTTGGAACTAAAAAGAACCTTGAGTAGATTCCAGATCCTATTTGGTCTGCTGGGACTGGCTGGATGGCTCTTTTTGCTAGCAGTCTTGATATCTCTGGTACTGCTAGTTCCCTTAGACCGGGTGGAACATCTGGAAGGGTTCCCTTTTGCTGAATTGGGGTTTGAATAAAGGGAATTTTGTAACCCTCGGATATAATCGACTGTACCCATTTGTCTTGAGAAAGGGAAAGCCAGGCTATTGGGTACAGCGATAATCTTCCCCCGACTGCCTCCGAAGGTGGACAATCAGGCAACATCTCAGGGATGCTGGAAGGGTTTGTCAGAAAGAGGCTCTCTGCTACCCTGATTCTGCGGACCCCCTCTGCCCCTAGGGCAGCGTCTGTTGTTGTTACCCCCTTTGCCTCTGGGGGTAAACTGACCTCGTGCATCAGGCATGACTCCTTGAGATTTGCGGAACCACATTTTCCCTCCCTTCTGACCTTTTGGGTAAGGTCTTGAAGGGGTGGAGAAACGGACTCCTACGGCAGAAAGAGTCTTGCCATCTTGTTCGCATCTAGTCAAAGTGTCTTTCACTTGAGGTCCGAACAAGGTCGAACCATCAAAAGGGGAGTTTGTGAAGGACGCCTTGAAGGGGTCTGCAAAATTACAAAGTCGCATCCAGGACTGACGTCTTAAAGCGACTCCTGTGCCTGCGGCCCTACTCGCTCCATCGGCTGCATAAGAAATGAGCTGCATGGAGGAGTTAACAATGGAGTTAAGGATTCCTAGCAGTGAGCTAATCTTATCCTGAGACCCAGCAGCTGACGGATCCTGTAAAACTTCTCCCAACTCTTTAAGAACATCTCTTTGAAGGCAGGTGAAGTGACACAAGTAGTTCAGCGATCGCATGGCAAAAGTCACTGAAGAAAAAATCCGCTTGCCATACCTGTCCATAGTTCTAGAATCCTTATTAGGAGGATGGACAGGTACTGAAGGATCAGCTAGCTCCTTCTTGGTGGCTGCAGCCACCACCATGGCATCAACCGGGACACCTTTTTTCAAATATTGCCTATCTGGTGGGGCCGTAATGAATTTAGAAGGCCTCCTAGGAATAGGTTCCACCAAATCTGGGGCCATCCATGCCTTCCGAGCCACTACATCCATAAGAGGGTCAAAAGGTGGAGACACCCAGGAGGTGGAGCGTCGAGATCTGAACGCCTCCACGTATACTGACTCGTCCTCGGAAGGATTAAGGGAGGGCCAGTTCCCCCTCTGCTTAAGGAGTTCAAGGATGTCTGAGAAAGAGACATCCTCAGAGGAGGACCTTGGGGATCCCTCCGACTCATCCAAGTCAGTATCAGATGTAATAGACTCGGGGGAGTCTAGATGTTTCCTCTTACATGTCCTCTTACGTGGAGGTTCACCTGACGGATCAGGAGAAGCCTCGGAAGAGGAAGATATTCCCAATGGGGAAACCTGAGGCATTGGATCTCTGGGTCTGGGAGCAAGAGAGTGGGAAGAGATGTCAGCAGGCACTGTAGTGGGAGGAGCTGATGGAACTGACCGTTGACTACGCCCAGGGGCTAGTACACTCCTCATCACCTCGAAGGCTCCCCCATCAGAGAGACCAGAAGGTTCCCACTCTGAAGAGATAGGAACTCCAGGTCTCACCGAGAGGGAAGGCTCCGAGGCAGATGTCGGGGCAGAGCTCACCAACGCCGAAGCCCCGAGAGGGAGAACGGGGTCGGACAAGGGTCCGATGCCACTCACCCCCTCGGAGCCGACGAGAGAGACCAGACGCCCGGATCCCTCCAATGAAGGCCTCAAGGAGGAAATCGGAGCAGAGGACGACGGAGCCGAAAGGGGTGGTATCGGCTCCGAAGCTACAACAGTCACGGCTCTGAGCTCTGTAAGAGAGTCGAAGGAGGAATGTTAGGTGGATGTGAAATAGCTACCGTCTGTTGAGACGGGCTATGGAGCATTTGGGCCAATGCCTGAGACTTTAATAGTCTACTCACCACTCTCTCGAGGTCGTGATCAGACAGCCTGGATGACCGAGAAGAACGGCTCGGATGGCTCCGCTCTGAGAGCAAGGGTGATCTCGGAGCCGAACGTATCAATTCCAATGAGGGGGATCGAGATCTCTTTTTAGAGATAGATGGAGCCGAAGGAGCCGAGGATACGTCGGCTCCAGCCGGAGCCGACACTGAGTGTCCAGATCTGGCAGTATTGGCGTCGGATGGAGCTGATACTGTGACTTCTAGCATGGAAGGATCGGCTCCGGCCGGAGCCGATCTCGACACTAAAGAAGTTGAACCAGTAGCCGACGGCTTGGGACTTGCAGCCGAAGACTTAACAGGTTTCGAGGGCTTCCCCGGAGCCGACTTAGTCGGTGAGCTCTCAGGCTTTAATAAGCCCCTCAATATTAACTTATTTCTGCACTCCTGCAGGACTCTTGGGCTGAAGGCATGACAGATAGCACAAGAGTCCTGCAGGTGCAGAGGTCCCAGGCAGTAAACACAAGAAGTGTTCGTCTGTCAGAGACATCTTCTGACAGCACGAGTCACACTTCTTGAAGCCTGAGACCTTTGTGTCCTTCGACATAGATGAGTCGAGGAAACACAAGTTGACAGGAAAAAACACAAACACACACACACAAATAACACCCAATCCAAAAATCTAAACTTAACAGGGATACAACACTCAAACAGACACAAAAATCCCTGACAGGAAAATTTAGGAAAGGGAAAGGCCTAAGGCCTAACCTAGGGAAGGGGATAAATAACCCGAAAAAAAGGGAACACTAACGGGAATAGGGTTAAAATAAACGTTAAAGTTCACAAAACTACTAAGGTTATGAAAAATAAAAGGGATGAGACTAAAAGTCTTATTATATGAAAAACTTACCTAGAGCTGGTAAAAGAGGCACCTCGTTAGCGAAGCGGCAAATGAGATCGGGTAGTTTCCGCCTTGCATCATGGGATATAGGGTTGCCTCAAGCTGGTAAAATTAGCTCTCAAGCTTAGCAAGTGCCGAGTCGGAGCCGAACCCATCCAGCAAGAATGAAGGCGAGATTGACAACTTAACATCACTAATTAACTTGATCACGAAACCTTGGTTCAGTGGGACTGTAGCAATATAGTGTACAATTTACTGGTTAAATTGGTTCTGCAAAATCACATAAATGAAACCACTGTTGCTAAAATGTTACTAAGTAAGTAATACACTTTAATGCATTCTCTAGCATCATGAGATATCCAAGCAACTCATTTTCCAGTTGCAAGCTGTTGTTTGAATGTCTTTCCTTTCTTCTTTCAATCATCAAAATATGCTGCATTCCAAAAACACAGGGTATTTCCGTCGACTCAGTATCTGGCAGCAAATTGCTGCTGAAATACCTTCCCTATTTGATTTTGTTGGTAGCTAAAACTGAAGGACCAACAACTATTATGAATGCACAATACCCTGAAAATCCACATTCTAGTACTCATAAGCTTCTACACTTCCCAGTGGAAGCTCTCAACAAAAAGCTTCAGTCTCACTCATTGTATAAAAATGATATAAAGAACATTAATGATTTCCAAGAAAATTAGAATGAAGTTTGAAGGCAATATAAAAAAATGAAAAATACCACCAGATCATCAGCAGGGGATTAGCAGACCTATAGCAGCCTAATAAACTTTCAATAGCAACAACTGCAACAGCAGTGAGAACCTTAATAGTTATCATGGAAATTAAATAAATTAATGAGTTGAGGGTACACTCCTTCTCATAAAGGACAATTTTAAAAGAAACTCCTAAAATCAGAGCACATTAAGTGATGAAAGTAACTCTAACTGAATATCCATTACTCTCATTGTAAGCAACAGTCTTTATCCCTGGCAATCACATACCCCACCTCATTACAAACCTATTAAAATTTAACTCAATATTGTAACACATTCTTCTTACCAACAGTCCCTAAAAAATGTAATCATTCTAGGTGACTTCAACATTACTCTACTAAAGTCCAAAAATACAAAAGTGGATGGCCTCCTAACAAACTTTGGTTTTACCCATCACATAAAAGACTTCACTAGACCAAATCCAAGTACAGGAAACCATTCATTATGAATTATCAATGAACCTTCCATAATAAACAAAAACTACAATCTTGCCACCCACAGTCAGTGATTACTGCCCTATCACATTCTGCGTTTAACCACCCATTAACATCCTCACTGGCAAGTAACATTTCACCTTAAGAAAGAATAATGGATTCAAAATCTTATACAAGAACTTACCCAGTTTTCTTGGAATTAAATATTTAATAAATGACAACTCCATCTTAATAGTTAATATCCCAGCCAACCAACCAACTCATAGGTTCATAGGTTGGTACTAGGCTATTGGCCCTAGGGCCTATACAAGCCTAGCCATAACAATTCCCTGGCTATTTCTTCCCACAGTATTTACTTCTTGGACCCCTGTCTAGCAGGGTGGCTGATGTGATCCCCGGGGTGAATTTCCTTTCTCCCATCCAATCGTCAAGTTTCCTTTTGAAGAGGGCCAAAGAGGCGCTCTGCTTGACATGTATGGGCAGTCTATTCCAGAGTCTGGGGAGTCTCTGGGTCAGAAGCCTATCCCTCCAGCATGTTTTGTTTATTGTGATGACAAGGATTAGATCCCTGGAGCATGTGGCTCTGAGGGATTGGGATTTCTATAAGTGTAGCATGTCCAACAGTTCTGGGTTTGACATGGCCTTGTATGTTACGCAGAGATCGCCTCTGAGTAGACAATATGCGACAGAGTATAGCTGGAGTTTTTTAAGGTGGTCAGCATAGGGCATCTGCTTTAGGCCTGTGATTCTTTTAGTGAGGTATTACTGCGGCCTTTCCAGTTGTTGCAGGTGTCTTGTGAGGTACATACCAAATGGGGTGTTGTATTCTATAATGGGTCTAATGAGGGATAAGTACAGTGGGACAATTTTCCTCCTTTTTTCTGGGTGAAAAGCCCTTAGTGATGAGGTGTGCCTCATAAAAGGATTTCCTGACTGTTGTGGTGATGTGGTTATCGAAGGTGTGACCAGTGTCCACCTGTGTCCCTAAGTCTCATCACATTTTCGAAGTTTAGTGTACTGCCACCTATGTGGTAATTCATGGGTACATGTTTTTTCCCAAAGGGGATAACCATATATTTCTTAGCATTGAGCTTGAGCCCATGGCTCTGGCACCAAGCATATGTTTCTGTAAGGCCCTTTTGTAGAGTATCCACATCATTTGGAGAGCCAATAATGGCTCCCAGTTTGCAGTCATCTGTGAACTTTGTTAGCCAGAGTCCCTTAGTATTGGCCTGTACTTCAGAGAAGTAGATGCCAAACAAGAGTGGTCCCAGGAATGAACCCTGAGGTACTCCACTTGTCACTTGTCTGGAGCTGGATTTGGAGTCAGCTACTTTTACAGTGTGGGTTCAATCAGTAAGCAAGTTGGCAACCCATCGAGTGATGTAGTGATTAATGCCCAGCTTGGTAAGTTTATCTATGATTCCAGAATGGGGGATGGTTTCTAAGGCCTTGGTGAGGTCCAGATAGGCTGTGTGGACCACCTTACCATTGTCCACAGCTCTGGAGACTGATTCGACGAAGTCAATCAGGTTCAAGAGACAAGATCAGTCCTTCACAAACCCAAACTGGGTGGGGTCCAGTGTTTGAAAGTTGCCAATGTCTTTGTTTATAAGTTCCATGATAATACGTTCCATGGCCTTGCAGATCAGGCTCATCAGACTGATGGGGTGGTAGTTCCTGGGATCCAAGGTGAATCCCCCCTTGTGGAGTGGGATAACTGTAGCTGTGCGCCACTCAGTGGGCAAGAAGCCTGAGGTGAGGCTATGATTAAACATGACACTTAGGTGAGGTGCCAGTTCATTTTGTAGTTCATGTAGTACACAACCCGGGATGTCATCTGGTCCCATGCTTGCTGTATTCCTAGCTTTGGAGAGTGTGTTTTTTACCTGTGTGGACATTATTACTGGATTTTGGCAATCTTCTGGTATTGAGATGGGCCATTTGGGGGGTGAAGCTGGCACTGAATCGATCTGCCAGGATATTGGCAATATCCTTGGGATCAGTATATTTAATGCCATTCTGTTTTAGCTCAGAGCAGATCTGAATATTTCCATTTAGATTCTTGACATAGTTATAGAATGCCTTGTGGTTGTTTTATTTTCGTAACTAGCTTTGGATTGGGTGGGTGTTCGAAAGACATGAGTAAATGGGCGTGCCTTCATTGAAAGTTGAACATCGAGCTGGCACCTCGGCGTTCGTGAAAATCTACTGCCAATCATTATCGCACCGGAGTTTCACTGTGGAAACCCCTAACCGGGAAATGCCAAAAGACAACAACAACTAGCTTTGGAGGATTTTATGAGGGATCTCAGCTTCTTAGTGAGGCTGGTAAGGGAGTTTTTTGCATACTGGGATTTTCCTCTTTCCTGCAACAGTTTCTTCCTTTTGTTGTAAAGTTTGTTTATGGCAGGGGACCACCAGATTGGCTTCATTTTTTTGGAGGAGAGCATATTGGCTCTATTTGGGATGGCACGATTCATGCATGAGTGGATGTGCTCGTAAACTGCCTTAGTGTAGGACTCAGCAGTTGAACTTTCAGTTCCCATCTGCATGGGTGTTATGAAGTTTGTCACTTCTGACTTAAGTAGCATGAAGTTGGCTTTGGAGAAGGTTTTTATGGAGGTTTCCTTACTGGGGGGTGGGGGTAGAATGTGGATGTTAAGGGTGATTAGCTTATGGTCTGATCTGACTAATGAGGGGGGTGACCATAGGTGTGGAACATCTATTTCCCATGTTGGTAATGACCAGGTCTAGGATATTGGAACTACTGGTGGGACAATGGATTAGTTGATCCAGGGAATTGGAATTTATGAATTCCAAGAACCGTTGGGCAAAGGTGTTGGTACACGAGTAGTTTTCCCAGTTAATAGCAGGGTAGTTGAAGTCATCCAGTATTAGGGTGTTTGGTTGTATCTTAATATTTTCCAGTATGTTTAGAAAGGTGTAGTGAGAACCTTGGGGCATGGTGGGGGATCTGTAGCAAGCTACAATTTGGATTGCAGTCTTACCTAGTGTTAGTTGCACCTGGAGAATTTCAAACGCATTGTGTTGGGCAACTAGCCTGGTGGTGTGAATATCCTTGGTGAATATGGACACTCCTCCACCTTTAGTGTTTCGATCCTGGCTTGGTGGCCGAAAAGTGTGGTAAGAGTTGTAGCCTGGCATTGCAGGGGTGCTCTCTGGAGCCTTGAACCAGGTCTCAGTTACTGCACAGATATTGATGTTCTCCATTTTTAGGAGTGCCTCGAGAGTGCATTTTGAGGTTTAGACTAGCACTGAGTAGCATTACCTTCAGATTTTGCATGCTTGTACCTGCTACGGTGGTGGTTTTGTCCTTTGAACTTTGTCTAAAAAAGGCACTATAGAGGTGGCAAGAGCCTTAGCCAGTAACCTGAATCCCAGGGGTGACAGGTGCAGACCATCTTTGGCAAAACATCGTGGTCTGTCGATCATGTCATCCCAGGCAGACAGATACTGGATCCCCTTTGAATGACACCAGAAGCTTAGCCAATTGTTGAAGTCAGTCATTTTGTCCTTATATTGTGGTATCATTCTGGGCGAAGGCAGGATGCTACTCAGGGCTAGGGTCATACCTGAATGGGCCACATGATCTGAGAGCTCCTCCCTGTCTCTTTTCATGTAGTCCAGGGAGGTACTTCTCAAGTCATTCACTCCAACATGGACAATGACAGAGTCATATTTGTACTTGTTGTGGAGTGACTTGAGTGCATGTGTTATGTGGTGGATCCTGGCACCTGACTGTAATTTTCTTCTTGTTCAGCCTGGTGAGTGGGACATCAATGTGCCTGACTATAGAGTCACCTATGACTAAAGTGTTAGGTACATTGTTGTGCCTTAGGGGTTGTTGCTGGGTGGCACACTGGTGTTGTGAGCTATGTGACACTTTGGTTGTGATTGGTGTTTGTTTGAGTTTCAGCTTCGGAGATCCTTGTTGCTTGGGCAGGTTACAGTTAAGAGCCTCCACATATGTGGCTTTAGTATTGCTATGTGTGGGTGTTGGTGGTGTGGGTTTAGAAGGTCTATGTGTTGCTTGAGGTGTAGTGCGGATGTTAACCTTCTCCTCTTGACTGTCTAGCACAATCTTGGGTGGAGAGAGCTTTGCTTCCAGTTTGGCTATGTAAATGCATCTCTCACAGGTTATAGTGTTGGGTGGTAGGAGGAGAGGGTTGTTTGTGTACATGAGACAATTGCTGCATTGCCCTAGTATGCCCAGATTCACCAGGAGGACAGGAAAAATCACTGGAAGCTGACCCTTGGACATGCCTGGTTTGGTGCTTTTTTTGTAAAGTATAGGAGCTGTTTTCCCTTACCTTAGCAAGCTACTTTGCAATTATAGGCTGTTTAGTGCCTATGATTAATTTCTCCTTATTAACAAGTAGAGTTGAGTGCTTGTATCACTTTAAGGCTTCCTAGTACTTTCCAGCAGGTATTGGAGCAAGTGCTAATCACAGGGATGCTTAAAGGCAAGATGAAAAAAAATGTCCTAAACATTGCAGTGTGCACTAGAGAAGTTAGATGTGAAAGTCGGTAACTTAAGGTTTACCTGTCTAAAAAATTAAGTTTTAGTGGGGAGTCACTATTTTTAAAACAGCAATATAGATTGAAAGGGGGTGGTTACTTTTGTATTCCGGTACTATGGAAAAATCAAACCAACCTTTCCTTCACAGCAAAGTGTTGCAGAGTCTGGGTGAGCCTTTCCTAGTAAAGCGTTTGCTTCAGGATAATTTTTTCCAAAGTGACCAGAATCCTTTGTGTTTTCTGCAAGTGGCTAACAAAACAGCTTAAAATAAATCAGGTGGCCATGCCTTGAAACTCTGGTAAGAGAATCCATCCAAAGAAATTCATGAACAGTTCTTCCTGCTATGAAACGTATCAAAAAAGCAACAAGAATACCTAAAACTAACTCCATCACCACAGACCACATCTCATTACAAAATGGCCAAAAGAAATTCTGGATATAAGTCAACAGAATACCAAGGCCAAACACTCCTAAAAGACCATCTGCAAAAGGGCACTGTCATTACATTCTTAGGTTATACTACCCCCACTAACATCATCAAAGAGCTCACCACTCTACCCTTACACAATCCCAAATGCCATACAAACCCTACTAACTTCAACCACCACCTATCTACTTCAAATTAATCTCTACCAATGACATTGCTAAACTTTAATGACAATATTCTTCCAGATGCTCCCCAGGAGCAGACAGCCTATATCCCTAGTTCATCTTGTTCTGAAAAGACCACATCCATTCTCCCCCTTAAACACTTATACAAGTTATGTATCAAACCTGTCTCCCATAAAATTCCAACCCTAACACAGACCATGACTCCTATCTCAATACTCCTTACCCATGGAAAAATCTTTAAAAAAACTAATGCAAAACTAAACAGCCATACACCTACAAACCTACAGAATAAACTCACACCAGCAGCAGGTTTTTTGAAGAAGATACATTACCATAGCTGCCTCTTTAATTTCTCCAAGTCTTTTGGATTTCTAATACCATGATGGGAATGGACCCCATTCCTAAGTCAAAGTATGATTCAAGTTCATGAAATTAGTATTGTTTCAATCTTTGATGTTAGCCAAAAGTGCTCTTTGAAGCACCCACAATGTGCCCAGTAATGACGACTCCTGCAATATAATGTCTGGACATTTCCAGTGCAACAGTCTTGCCACATTATTATGCCTTTCAGTATACAGTCATTATGTCATTATCATATCACAAGTAGCAACAAGATGTGCAACTGTTTCCAATTCTGTTTTACAAAACCTACATTTGCCTGTTTCTCCCACATGTTCAATGGACTTTGTAAACCAACATGTACATAGTCCACTATCCTTGACCACCAGTATTAACCTTTTGTCTTTTTGTTTAAATTCACCATTCCTGCATTCAATCTTGATCAACATGAGTTTGTTACAAGAGTTTTCATACTTGCAATTGTATTTATGCATTTTCCAAATTTCTTGCCTTCTCATGTGATTCTTCACCTTGTATTCTTTCTTTTGTTTTTGGAGCATTCAGCTGCCTGATTTTTATCTACTTCTGGTTTGATTTCCATTCCAGCTTGACACCGATATGCTTCTGCTATTCCAAGCAGAGAAATCATCTTAAGAGTTATTCTCCTCATGTTTTAAAATTTTCACTATGTTTGGGTCTTCTGAGTTCAGTAAAAATGTATGCAATTCTTTGAATACAGAACTATACATATAATTAATTTCAAAGAGGCCCATACCTCCTTCAGAAAGGGGAATATATAATTTTGGTATACACTGATTTTTTATAAATTGTTTGATAAGCATGAAGCATCCTTCTTGTTTTTCTGTCCATCCAATCCAACAACTTTTTGGGGTCAGTCAGTCACTCCAAAAATGTAAGTTAGGAGCAAACTGATTTATAGCTTGGAATTTGTTCCTAGATGTCAATGTTGTTTTCAGTAGTAACTTTAGTCCTCTAAAATATTACTAAGTATAATTTGCATTTGTTCATGTTTTCTTTTTGATCCTTCATAAATTCCCAAACGCTTATGCACACCCTCTTGCTTAAGTTCTTTTATATCACATTCATGTCCCAAACTGATGTTTTCTTGGTGCTGCAGCTTTCCTGCTTTAAAGGTTGCTTTTGCACATTTATCAAGACCAAATGACATACTTATATCATCTGAAAAATTTTTGACCACTTGCAGTTGTGCTTTCAGTTTCTCATCTAATGAACCATATAGTCCACAAAAAGAAGATGAGAAGACTTTACAACTTTGTTGTTTTCTGGTAGTCAAATTGTAGCCATGACCTAATCTGTTAAGTAAACAGCTTAATGGGTTATAGGCAAGACAAAAGAGCAGCGGTGATAAAGAATCACCCTAGAATATCCCCCTTTGAAGATTTACCCCTGGAATAATAATTTGTCCTTTATCATGTCTTAACTGCAAAGTGGTTTCCCACTGTTTCATAGTAGCTGTAATGTAATCAATCAGTGTAGGGTGTATCTTATAGATTTTAAGCTCTCTTTTATCAGTGAATGTGGCATACTGTTAAATACTTTTTTATAGTCTGTCCATGCTATACTAAGATTCTTCCCCTTTTTACAGTTTTTCATTACGACTTTAACAACAAATGATCCTTTGCTCCCTATGACTTTCTTTTGTTACCTTTTGTTCTATTGCCATGATTGAGTTTTCTTCTAAGTGACTATAAACTCTGCTGGCATCAATTCCAGTGTATAGTTTATATGTCGACAGATGGCAAGTTATTGATCTATAGTTTTTACAATAGCTTGCAGGCTCACATTTAAGTTGGAGCATTGTTGTGTTAACCAGGTTGGTGTCTTTTTGGGGTGTGCATACAAATAGTTCATACTCATGGCTAAATCTTCACGTAAAGATGTTAATACTTTTAGCCAGACGTTAGTTACTGCATCAGGGTCTGGGGTTTTCCAGTTAGGAGCTTAAATTTGTTTCAGTCTCTCTGGTTGTTAGTTCATCCCATTTCATATCCTACACATTTAAATTTCGTATTCTTTCTTTTATTTCTTCTATCCATTTACTATATTTGTTATGTTCCACAGGATCATCATAGATATTTCTCCAAAATGTATCTATTTCTTCTTTTTTTGGTGGTGCTTCAGTTCCTTTTACCTTGTTTCCCAATTCTCTATTTTGTACCTTTCCTTTATATTTATCTGCATATCTTCTAAGTTTTTATGCCTGTGCTGATATTTTTAGTTTATTATTTGCTATAGTGCTTGACAGATCATGATTTGTTCTGATATTGCACATTGCTTTTAGCACATCTATCTTTCTGAGTATTTTTGTTTATCTGTTCCCTCTTCTATAATCTTCTAACAGTGACACCATATGTCTTAATTGTTTTATAATTTTCATTATTCAATACTTTCATGATGGCATTCAAATTCTCCCCTTCCTTTCCTTTACTGCCCTATGTTTTTGCTATAAGACTTTATGTTATTAATTTAGCTACACAGTAATATATTATATTTACTTCTGTTATATCACATGAATCTCTATGAACAGTCCTAAATATTGTGTTTATTTGTTTTATCACTCTTCTTACCTTCTGGGTTTTATTGACATCCTGTAGTTTATTTCTTTCATTGATCTAAATATGTCTGTCCATCACTATTAAATAAAGCAACTGTTTTCTTAGATCATTTTCTTCTAAACTGAGGGCACATTCTTTGTTCTCCATTTCCTGTGGGCATTCTATAGAAAGGTCCACATCATCTTCCTGTGCCACATTCTCTTCAGTTTCATCCTGTGTCATTCATTGTTCTTTTATATGCGAACTCACTTGCCTATCACTTCACAACATTGACTGTCAGAGCTGCCAGAGTTTCCTGTTCCTTCCCTTGCTGTGCAACTCCAACTGAACTTTTGTACTGGTTTCCTATGGACGGCTCCAAAGTATCTTCATATGGTGACTGACCAGATGTTTCCCACTCCACTGGTATCTCCTTAATTTGGGGATCCATTGCTTTATCCTGCTGTGATGTTATCAAAGTTAAGATTTTCTACACTAAATCCTTTACTTTGCATGTCATCCACAGCCTTATTTGCTATTTCTTTCATTTCTCCATTACTAATTCTCTTTTCCCCTTTGTTTTCTTATTTTTTTATATTGTAAAATCATCCATATCTAGATGTCTTTGCCCGTATTTCTCTTCAAATGTCATTGATGCTTCTCTTCTTGTATTGAATAGTTTTGTTTTCTCCTTTGCATAAATATTGCACCATATCAGACCTCTCATTCTTTCCCCATGTCCATATTTCTTTTTTATACCTTTCAAAAGTTTCTAGAATTTGTTCTTTATATTTTTACACGTCCTTAGTCGCTTCTTTTTTCCAAATGGCCCAAGGTTTCTTGGTCTATAGAATATTTTTCATAAATCTGTTGTATTAATGAAAACAATTTTTTATTTGAAGCTTCTGACAGTTTTTCTTGTGCAATTATTTTTTCTTTCGTCTAATTTCTCTCAAACTTTTGTACATCTTCTGTCTGGAAAGTCTGGGCTTTTTGCATAACAATAACAATACATAATTTCTTTTCATAACCTCAACAGTCCCCACTTTTGTCTTTATGGCTCATTCTTGGTCCATCAATTTTTGTGATTTTTGTGGACTACTACTTCCTTCTCCAACGGGGGGGGGGCATTCCCCCCCCCCCCCGAGCCTGGCCGAGCCCCATTGTAGGAATGTTTCCATGTCTTGAGGATTCTACACTGTTATTTTTTCCAGTCCTGGCACCAGTGCGCCTACCAGGACCAGGCACTTTTTATTCTGGGTCTTGTGCACCCAGCTATCTTTTTTTATTTTTAACTTACTTCTGTCCATGATATATGTTAGATAAAATACAGTCTATATATCACTGTCATCTTGGTGAGATTTTGTGAAAAACAGGGTCTACCTTGTGAAGGTACTCACCAAGAGTTTAGTATGAATTAAGTTCCAGCAATACACTTCTCCTTTGTTTGCTGAGTTATCATCTCTCCATTTGGACCCCGTATACATTTACTGTTGATATACTACACAGGAATACAGGTCTCTTAACTGGAGTAATCTTTGTTGAAGTAATAAAAGCATTTGACACAGATGATCATGCCTAACTCCTAAATTCTCTAGCTGGAGCCAGCATCAGCCCTGTCCCTTATCTCTCATTCTGTATGTGGATGACATGGTTATTTACAGATCAAGCCTTTCCCCTTTTGCTATTAAATACCAACTGGAGCAGGACGTCGCCACTTTCAATGACTGGCTAAATAAATTTAACTTAATTCTCAAGACTAAAAAATAAAAATTATGCTCTTCAGGTCACCATCAAAACTGTCAAAAACACTCCTCTAAAAGGGACATTTTATATATATGGTTTACAATCAAAATGTGGAAATGCAGTTTGATGAAAATGGGTTGGTAGAACATGTGTTCTACCAATGCTCGTAATGTCAGACTGAAAATATATGACTTCATATTAGTGAAAGTGAGTACACACTCGCTAATATGAAACTGATGTTTTGAACTGAGATTGCAGTGCAGTGCAGATCAGGAAATGTTCCCTTTTCCTCACTGTAGTGCGATCTCAGAGTTGGTATATATAATATGGAGGGGGTGGGGGGTTTGCCCCCCCTGCAAAAACATTAACAGTAACATGGCCTTCACACGTTGGAACTTCTGGAATTCTAATGTCGATTACCGTGGTTAAGATTTCTGACATTTTTGGTAATTCAGTATTACCAAAGTCGGATAAGCATGTCTGTAATATATATGTAGGTTTACTATCAAAATCTCACAATGCACTTGTGTGACTGATCACTTACCCTACCTGAAATGTTCTAAAATCCAAATGCTGAATGGTCACATAACCAAAAGTAATTTAAGAAGTAATTTAAGAATGTCGACAACTTAGGAATGTCGACTTTACCGAAACTACCTGGACTTCCAGTTATGTCCTATGAAAGTTTTGCAGGGAGCAAGCCCTCCCTGCACCCCCACATCCCCAGCTAATATATACAAACTCCTAGATCACACTACAGGTTACATTTCCTGATCCCCACTATAGTGCAATCTCCATTCAAAATGACGAATCCACAAGAGCAAATGCTAGAGTGCATTCGCTCTTGTGGATTCAAACATTTAAAAATCGAAGTTATGACACCTTGGAAGAGTGCCTTTCAACCTTCCAAGTTCACATAACTGTCTTCCAATATTTTGATGGTAAATCACACACACACACACACACACACACACACATATATAGAAATGCTGAAAAGCAAAAAAAAACATTCTACCTACTTCAGCCGAACTGACATTCTGAATTTGGCAATGTCACTTTAACCGTTTGAAGAAAGTCTTCACGACGACATCTGCATTCGACCAAATTCGAAATGTCAAGAGGTGACGTCAGACCCTTAGACATTTGTGCTGGAGCTGCCATACGAATTGTACATCTACAGCACAAGTGTTTACAGCTTTGCAGGGGGGGCGAGTGCCCCTGCACCCCACACCCCCTGCAAATTATATATTCCAACTCCAAGATCGCACTACAGTGAGGAAAAGTGTAAATTTCCTGATCCCCACTGTAGTGTGATCTGTTATCAGAATGTCAGATACACATTAGCGAATGTACACTACGGAAACTGGAAAAGTCAAATTCTTCCATTCTAGTTTCACTTATGTGCTGTTCCACATTTTGATAGTAAATCGTAGATATATATATATATATATATATATATATATATATATAAAACTAAAAACACTGCTTAGAAACTGTCTCATACTACAGATATCCTAGAATATGACTGAATCCACCACTCAACTTCCAACACCATGTTACAAAATCAAAAGTTTACAAACTCCTTTTTCTAAGCCAAGATAATCTCCCACTTTCTTTACCCAGGATCAGTACATGCCATAAGTACAGGGGATCTCCTTCACCAGCTGGAATATGGACTGCATATTATAGCCTATGACACACAGAAAAGGGAGTATGGACTGAACCTTGACCATCTGAAACTTTGAATGTTTAACTGATTTGTTTAAGTTGCTGAAACGCAAAATGGGTCTCCAGTACCCTGTTTTCTTTGGCACTAAAAAGAATCTTAAGTAAGTTCTAGATCCTTTCTGGTATGGTGGGACTTCTTGGATGACTCTTTTCCATAGCAGCTTTTGTACCTTTAGTGCCACTGATTAGGTGGAATATCGGGAAACTT
Organism: Protopterus annectens; assembly: GCF_019279795.1. Classification (NCBI taxonomy): domain Eukaryota; kingdom Metazoa; phylum Chordata; order Ceratodontiformes; family Protopteridae; genus Protopterus; species Protopterus annectens. The sequence goes on along the minus strand of NC_056739.1, from coordinate 1,731,740,618 downwards.
TAGATAGGATAGAAGTGGATGGGAAAATTGAATTATATAACCTCTGGAAATAATTCTCTACACCCAAGTGTTTTTGTGATATCTAGCCAGGCTCACTGTTGCAGGGATAAGTTACCCCCGATTACTTCCAGAGGGGGACAATCAGGCCACTTCCAGAGGGGGACAATCAGGCCTCCTTCCAGGAGCACTGGTAGGGTTTCTGTCAGAAAAGGAATCTCTAGAGCCTTGGTTTTGTAGACCACCTCTGTTGTGTGGGTGGCATCTTTCCATTAGTGTTTCCCCCTCTGCCTCTGGGGGAACCATCTCCATGTGAATCTTGAAAAGAACCCTGAGATTTTTTTTGAACCACATCTTTCATCCAATGCATTGGTTCCTAGAAAAGGTACTTTGGGGGGGGTTGAAAAAAATACTCCTACAGCAAACAGTCTTTCCATCCTTCTTGCACCTGGATAGTGTGTCCTTCACTTTTGAGTCAAATAAAGAAGATCCATCAAAGGGAGCAGTGACAAAGAAAGACTTGGAAGGGCTCTGCAAAACACACACAAGTGCATCCAGGCATGTCTCCTTATTGAGATGCCTGAACTTGCCACCCTTTAGGTACCCTCCGCTACATGAGAGATAATCATCATGGATGAGCTTGAGAAGGATTGAAGGGTTGTGAACTGTGAGACTACAGTAGGTTGAGCCTATGTGGTAGTGGACCTTGAAAGAGTATTTGACAACTCCTTAATCAGATCTCTTTGTAACCTTGTAACATGCCAGGTATTTCAGTGACCTAACAGCAAAGGACACTGAAGCATAGACATGCTTCTAGAACCTGTCCAAAGCCCTAGACTCTCTGTTAGGGGGATGGACAGTGGAACTTTGTTCCGCAAATTCCTTCTTCGTGGCTGCTGCCATGACCATAGCATCTACAGGCACTCCATTGCTCCAGACTTCCCTTCCAGTTGGGGGTGCGAGAATTCAGTCTGGTCTATTGGGGGTGGGTTCAACAACATCAGGTTCCTTCCACACCTCCTGAGAGATCAAATCAATGAGTTCATCAGTAGGAGGAGGTAGATGGGCCAGATCCAAACACCTACAAAAATACTAATTCCTCCGGGGAAGGATTTTGGGAGGACCAACCACTCTGTTGCTTGAAGATCTCCAGAATGTCTCCAAATGAGACATCTTTGGGTGGTGATCTGGGGGATCCATCCTCCTCATCGAAATCTTTGTCTTCCATGATAGATTCCTTAGGGGAATTTAAGTGCCTCCTTTTGTACTTACTCTTCTGGGACACTTCCTCAGTGGGGTGTTCTGAGGTAGTGCCTGAAGAGAAGATAATGCCCTGCTGGGTAGTCTGGAGGGTTTGGACTGGCTGTCCCTGTGGAGTTAAATGTCATGGCTCTTGTTCCAAATATACATGGGATATAGATGGCAGATCTGGGGGGAGAGACCCTCTGTCCTGCCGATGCAGAGAACACTCTCTCCACTACCTTGAAGGTAGACCACTCCCGGGACAAGGAACCTTATGGAATTGAGAAGCCATGCTTCTGTCCCACCACCTCTGTCTGCCACAAAGGCAATCCACCCAAGACAGAGGCCAGAGCCAAGATGTCCAATGCTGAGGCTCCTAGGGACAAAGATGGCTCCAAAAACTCTGGAGTCAACTCCACCACTCATCAAGATATGAGGACACCAGTATTCTCAGATCCAAATCAGATGATCTCAGCAAACTTGTATCCAAGAACTCCAAAATGAAGTGTCAGATAGGAGAAGGCACCATTAGTGCAAGGGTAGATCTAGCTAAGGCTTCCTGACCTGAAGGGGTCAGAGCCGGGAGAAGCCCCATCTGTATTTGCACTGAAAGGAAATTCCTTGTTATTCTATCCATGTCAGCTTCCATGAGACTCCTGGAAGAACAAGATGAAGCAATGGATGGTGACTTGAATCGCCATGTCTCAAAGAATGGAGACAGAGGTCTTAAAGGAACTGTGTCAATTGATGGAGAGTATCGAACCCTAGGAAGAATCTTTGGAGCTGAAGAACTTTAATCCAAAGGGGTCTTAGGAGGTGTAAGAGAAATCTTGCAGCCAGATGGCTTCGGATCTGATCTTGATTTTTTTGAGCGGAAGCTCCATAAAACATGAAGTGGAAGAACCCTACTTCTTTGGGGAGTTTTTAATTGCATCCGTAAAAGATGCTTTGGGGGGATGAGTCCCAGATATGGCTTCTGAAAAAGAGGTTGGAAGTAACTCTTTCAAAATTAATTTGTTTCTCCTGTACGCTAAAGCATGTGGATTAATTCTTGTATATCTAACAATCAAAACTAAGATGGTCTGGGCCCAAACAATAGACACAAAGGTCATGGGCATCAGTATAAGGCAACTTATGACCACATTTTTTTACATTTCTTAAATCTTTTCTCAGACATCTTGCACAAAGATTCAACTAACAGAAGAAGAAAAGAAAAAGATGTAAGTATACATGTTTTTATTTTTTATTGTTTTAGAGTTAGGAAGAAAAGAGAAAAGGGTAAATAAGTACCAACAATGGAACTAAAGAATACAAAAAAATAGTGAAAGGTAGGAAGGTTTTACATATAATGGAGAAAAAATCAGCAATGGTAAACAATAATACTCAAGTAAATATATATATTTAGGGAGAAAAAGTTTTAAGAAGAAATATTACTTAACTCTAGAAATGCTTGAGATCAAGCTTATCACGTCTACATGTGAAAGTGGCAAACAAGATCTGATGTATGTTAGGGCTGGTGCATTATGGGTCATGAGGAGCTTGAGAGTTTCAGTTGGCCACAGGCTATAGTATCAGCCTAGTCGGATCAACCCAGTGGTTGAGGAATGAATGAAAATTGGCATCAGATCGCCTTTTTCTAAGCTAGGAAAATCTCCCACTTTCCATAGGTAAAGAGGATCTACTTCACCAGCTGAAATATGGACTGCATATTATAGCCTATGAAACACACACACACACACACACACACACAGACAAAATCTTAACACCATTCAGTTCACTTCAAGTAACGTATGCAAGATCATATCCCTTTCACCAAAAATAGAGCATGATTGCACTACAATAAAAATGCCAACTGGCTACCCAGTCTCCAGAAGACTACCCCTTCTGCTAGGAACACAACTTTTAAACCTCAGCATGGAAGAAAAGCTTTTCAGTGTTTGCTCAAAGAATCCAAGAGAGATCATTTACAAAATATAAACTAATATCCCTCTTTACATCCACTACCTGCTTACAAACTTCAATTAATTTGAAATGCACCGACCATGTATTTGTACTACCCATTTCAAAACTCTAGGAAGCCATACTAGAACAAATAAAATCCATACTTTTATTCTGACACTTCTGGAGGGAAATAAGAAACTACCTATGCATGCAGACCTAATGTCAGTGTTCAGAAAATAACTTCATCATTTAGACTGGTAAACTCTTTAATTCATCGATTACAATCTCACTCTATACACCAACACTTCTCCAAATATCTTCTCTAAATACACCAAACACCTTACCTCCCATCTCCCCTAAACTGCTTCCTACCTCATTTAGCTATCACTCCTTTCTTTGGACCCTTCATCTTCATCTCCTCTCCCATCTTCCCTTCTAATGTTTGAGTTCACTCCATTTCTTCATACTTTGTCCTGAAATGCACATCTACATTTAAATGCTTTTATCACACATTGTAAATATCTTTAAATATGAGTGTAACTTGTCCTTATGTTTTACAAGCACTGTAAATTTCCTGTAACTGTAACATTATGATTTTTTTCCCTAAATTTTGTGTTCTTGGTTATAAACTCCAGGCTGAGCCTGAAAATGGTCCAGTGAGATCAGTGCTCCACTCTGACCAACACATATATAAATAATAATATAAAGTTAAAAGTGAAAGATGAATAAAAAGTGAAATGTGCTGAGACTGTAAAACTCAAGACAGGTAAAAAAATTCAGCAAATGAGGTTTTAGAACACGGGCCAGATGCTGCAATTCCATCATCACCTGCCTTAATCCTGCCCATCTGTGGCTGCTACTTCTTTGACTTCAGCACACTCAAACACAAAGGACAACAGTCAGAAAATAGATATATTTGGCAGTTAAGGAGTCATGGTGTAAGTGAAAACAAAATGCAATTATATGACAACTGTTAAAAAATCCTTGATAAGGCTTATAAGAAAGGGGGAGTGCATGTATTTGACAGAAACAAACAGAAATACATTAAGGTGAAAAAAATAATGCAATGGACACAGAAATAAGTCAATGTCCTGCAGGTGGCCATAGAAAGTGGCATGTCCAAGGGATGAGGAGGCACTTGTGGGTGAAAACAAAGAGCAACTGTCACTGTTAAATGTTCACTGATATGGCTTGCCAAGGAGAGTCAGCATATCTGTTTGAGAGCAGCAAGCTTATATACTACTGTGGCCATTCTTTTTTCACTTTCATCATTGCCAAGTACAAGAGATGACTCAGAAAGTGCCTGACTTTCAGGGTGAAAATGTAAAATGCATGTAAATGCAAAAATAAGATATAGGAATACTATTAAATAAGTGATATGGTATGTCAAGAAGAGTAAGTGCACATGTCTAAGTGCAACAAGTAGGGGCCATTACTCTGGTCATTATTTCTTCCATTTAGTTATACAGCATAAACCCAAAATATGCATTTACTGAGTTTTCAGCACATCCAAAGTAAAAATCACGTTTCATCACACTAAATCTCTATGATGAGAGGGCAATGTGATGTGGTCAAATTAAGAATTCAGGTGTGCTGAACTCTCTAAGGATGGAATATCAGTCCTGTGTGCATTAGGTAGCCAAGTATCATATAATTCACCTGAAAGATGTAGTAAGAAGTCTCACAGGGAGACTGATACATGACCATTATACATAAGCACAAGACAGACATTTTACAGCATTTCACTGTCACAGTCGGGTAAGATGCACTGCATTTGGTTTCCATTAGAGGTACATATATTTTGCACTGCACTTTGTTTTCATTAGAATAAGGTATACACCTTCTTTTCAGGATGATGTATGCTTGCCCCTCTTTTAGACTTACATGCAGTGACACATCACTAAGTGCATTCTGTATTACAGAAGTCTTTATGAATTTTCTGAAAAAATTACTTTTTTTTCAGATATATGGCTCTCAAGTGTTAGGTACTACCAGTAGGCATACAAGGGCAGTTGGCTACAATTATATATATTTTTTCACTTATTTTTCATTCAGTTAACAAAAATAGAATATATCTGACATATTCTCAGGTTGACAAATTTAGTACATACCCAAATATCATTATTAAATCAAAACTAAAATGAATTCATTTCTCAGACATGTAATATTTCTGTCATTTTAAAGTTCAAAAATACATACATTTTAGTTGTTCAGGCAAATAATTATATGCTTCAGATTTATATGCCTGCTTGACATAAGAGCTATTAAGTCATGAAATAAGCCACAAAAGGTTGGCCATCTGGCTGTCTTGTTCTGATAATAAGAGTAACCTGAAGCAATACAGAGATATTGGTATTTGCAGTCAGGGTCAAATTCATGGAAGAATGGTTATCAGAAATTGAAAACTTGCAATTTATTTATTTATTTGACATTTGTTAACCAGTTAGTGTGATTGGGCAGCATGCCCTTTTTCAGCAGAGACCCAAGGAGAAAAGCTCCATTACAAAAAAGTTAGAAATACAGTGATAAACATCTGAAGGAATGAATGTTTTGTCATTATACATAGCTAAAACAAAAAAAAAATCATACATTATTTGCGACATACACAGTAATATCAAAGGAACATAACACAATAATTATGATGACATGGATTAAAGAGAAGTTACTGAACAGAAAAGTCAGCTTAAGAGTCCTAACATTATTAAGCAAAAAAATAATTAAATTCTTGAGGAGTAGCTGAGATAGGAGATCAGGTGAACTTACTGGAGGACAGTTAGTGGTACAGGAATAGTATGAGCAGAAGGTTATGTTACTCACTAGGTAAGGGAATAAGATGAGGGAATAACAATAATTAAGGGGGAAACAGGGCAGATGAGGTGACATTCAGGTGGGGGCAATAAAAGATTAGCCATCAGTTCTCTTCAGAGAAACAAATGTAAAATCTATCAAAATCATATAATGTGCAGTTGTCACCTCAAGCTTAAAAGAACATCTATTCCTGTACTAAAGTGACATGTTTTTCTCTGTTTCAATGCTCTGTCATGAAAATAGCACTGCAAATGGATTTTTCAATACAATTAAGATGCAGCAGTTCCTTTGCTACTAAAGAATGGGCACAAGCTAAGGAAGTTTTATAGATAATTATAACAACCTATACCAAGCCATTTTGCAGACATAAATCATATCATTAAAGGTAGCAAAATTAGCCCAACCAGTCTGTAGTCTGAGGATTGGTCCTCATGATAAAGGTCATTAGTAAAGGGGTTTCTTTCTTTCTGCACATTCAACATAAATGCATACTGAAAATACATCGGGAATTAATAAACAAACAAGCCTGTCTTTTTTTACAGACTACACACATAACCCTCCTACCGCCTAGTTGTTGGGGTTTTTTTTCACTACAGTCACAAATGCTAATGATTTACTTTTCTTCTGTGAAAGCCCAATTTCTATTTTCAGTTCACCTACCTTGTCTTGAATATATTAGGACTTGTTCAAATCTTTCTCATTTAGCAGCACAGAGAATATAGCAAATACCATATTCCCTCTCCTTCAATATTGCCCTTATGTATTTGTTCCATGACTGCCATTTTGCCTCTAGACTTTTGCCCATTTCCCCTTACTGGCACCTCCCCCCCCCAATTCTTTCACCATTTCCCTACCTTCTCTCATCTTTTGTTCTTTTTTTTAGTTTTCTATTTTCTAGTTATTATTTTTTCCCAGCTAACATTAACACAATCATTAACGCTGTTTCATGACCTGACAGTTTTTGAGTTCAGTCCTAACAAGAAAAAGAAGTTATGGTCTTACCATAATGTTCCATCTGTGTTGTCAATCTTCATTCATTCATGACAGATGGGTTTTGGTTCCATCCTCGGAACCGACTCGGCTAATATAACAAGCTCGCTCTAGCTAGAAACTCTTGAGCTAAGGTTACCCATAGTGCCCCACTACTCATCTCTTCAGATCGAGTTTGCCTGTAAGAAAAAGAAAGTGGTGGCTTTGCTAAGAAATGCCCTATCATGCAACCAAGACAGAATCTGAACCTACAGGAGTCTTCTGGAGGGGTTAGGAGGGTGGGATGTCATGAATGAATGAATGAATGAATTTTAACAACACAGATGGAACGTTATGGTAAGAACATAACTTCTTTATCTGATGTTGTCAATCTTCATTCATTCATGACAGATGGGACAGAGTCCCTAGCTACTTTATGACCTGGGAGGCCCTATGGAAGGATATTCCTGAGCACCACTGAGCCAAAGGATGCTGTCCCTCTGGAGACCATGTCCAATTTGTAATGTGTGATAAAGATATGAGGGGTAGCCCAAGTAGCTGCTGTGCAAATGTCATCCATAGAAGCTATTGAATGAAAGGCTATCAAAGTGGCAACCGATTTGGTTGAATGCGCCTTGACTTTAGTTGTTAAACGTATTTGATTTTGTTCATAGACAAAGGAGATGCAGTCTATCAACCATTTTGCCAAATGACTTTAGAAACTGATTTACCCAACTTTGGCCCTGAAAAAGACAGGAACAACTGGTCTGATTTCCGGAATAATTTAGTCCCATCCAAGTAAAAATGCAATTGTCTATGTACATCCAACAAATGCAAACAATATTCTCATTTGTTCGAAAAATTTGGGAAGAAAACTGGCAAGTCAATGGATTAATATTGAAATCTGAGACAAATTTCGGTAGAAGGGAGGGGTTAGTCCGAAGGGATACTCTCTTTGTGAAAAACTAGGTAAGGGTGCTTTACACACAAGGCTTGTAATTCTGATATTCTCCCAGCTGAAGTGAAGGCTACCAGGAATAAAGTCTTCAAAGACAAAAACTTTCCATCGCAAGTGGCTCAAAGGGTTGACGAGTCAGAGTTTGGAGAACTAGCATCAAATTCCAAGGTTCAATGGGCTCTTTAAAGAGTGGTTTTAAATGGACGACTCCTTTTAAGAAGGTTCTGCAGAGACAGTGAGATATTAAAGAGAAATCTTCAAAACCATTATGGAAATTTGAGATAGCTGCTAAATGGACTCTAAATAGTAGAAGCTGAGGCTCCTGAATGGAGTTAGGTTGATAAATATTTCAAAAATACACCGAAATAAAGCAGTCAGAGGGTGAGACAAAGAGCAGGCATACAAGACTTTTTGTATGAATGTCAAGGCTTTTAATCTGAGTAAAGATGAGTGGTTGGCCCTGAAATTGTTAAGAACTAAACTGGATAAAGTCACCATTAGACCAGCCGATAAAGGGGGTAATTCGGTTGTGATGGACACAGAAAAATATGAGAATATTATGAATGGTTTGTTAGTGGAAGATACCTATGTGAAACTGAATAATAACCCTTTGCAATTATATTCTGAAGAATTAAGTGAACTGTTGGAAAGAGGAGAAAGGTTAGGTTTCTTTACTGGAAAGGATGTGAAAAAACTATCAGTAGGGGAACCCATTCATCCATATATTTACATCATTCCAAAGATTCATAAAAGTGTCGTTAATCCACCAGGTAGACCCATCATCTCAGGCATTGGTTCCTATGTGGAAAGGGTTAACATATTTCTGGATTCCCATTTTAAAAAATTTCTTCCTAAAGTTTGTTCCCATGTGAGGTATGAGATGTGTGTTTAGCCCTACGAGGGTTAAAATGGAAGGAAGATTATTATTGGGTAACAATTGATGTTATATCATTATATACTAATATCAATATAAGATGGGGTCTAGAGGCTATGCAGAAGATGATGGGAGAAGGGCCACGAACTGTGTTTTTGTTAAGTTTGTTAGAGTTTAGTTTGACGCATAATTATTTCATGTGGAAGAAAGATTTCTTTTTGCAGGTAAAAGGAACTGCAATGGGTGCAGCTTTCGCACCCACTTATGCAGTGATATACATGGGAGAGTTTGAGAAAGAATTTATGTTTCGGACTTCTTTTTTTGTTAATAATGTTATGTTTTATAGACGTTATATTGATGATTTAATTTTCATATGTAGGGGTGAGATATCTTTGTTCACACAGTTCATGGAAGATTTAAATCAAAATTATCATGGGTTAAAATTTGTCGCACATAGGTCATCATCTAATATTTCCTTCTTGGATGTGGAATTTTACGTAGGGACAGATGGTTTCGTTCAATACAAACCATTTAGGAAACCAACAGCGGTTAAGAATTTTTTGTATGCAAGCAGCATGCATCCTCCTCATTTAATTAGAGCTTTACCTGAAGGGGAAGTTAAAAGGATTTTGAGAAATACTTCAGATAAAAATTTGTGGGAAAAGGTTTGTGATGAAACTATGGATAGACTTTTGTCCAGAGGATATGAACGTAACCAACTTTTAGGTATAAAACAGAGATTATGCAGAACCCACACTCTAAGGAGGAATAGACACCAGAGTTGTAATCAATTTGTGATTACATCCACTGCGGATAGGATATTCTTTGTATCCAGATATTCTATTTTCTCTGATATTTTGGAAAATATTATCAGAGGATTATGGCATGTTGTGTGTGAAGATTCTGCGATTGGTTCTCTTTTTCCTAAGCATATTACCTTTTCTTACAAAAGGCATTCTAACTTAAAAGAAATATTAAATAGGAAATTGGAACCTTCAGCTAATACCAATGTTGGGATGTATTGTTGTGGCCGCTGTTCAGTCTGTGACAAAATCAAAAATATGCATGGGGCAAAAATAAATGGAAGGAAATATTTGGCATTTGAAAGGTTTGATTGTATGTCTTCTGGTGTAGTGTATATTTTGGGGTGTGATTGTAGTACGCCTGTCTGGTACAATGGTCAAACAAGTAGGAAGGTTAAGGTGCGCATTTTGGAGCATTTGAGTGACATTAGGAGGGGTAACATGGAGAGCCCAGTAGCCACTCATTTTGTTAACATGCATAATGGAAAAAGGGAGGGTTTTGTATTTAGTGTACTTGCTAGACCCCATTTTTATACAGGCAATTTCAAAACTGCACTGAATAGGTTAGAGCAGAGGATGATTTTAGGGTATCACACATTATTTCCTGTTGGGATGAATTTGGATAGTGGGTGAAATTTATTAGTGTTCTGCAATTTTTGAATCTTATTGTAATTTGAGTGTATTTAAATCAAATCATATTTTCTGAGTGTGCATATTAGTATTAGTGTTATATGTAAAAATTGTGAAAATCAAAATGACATGAATCATTTATATTATATTGTGTAACATCAGAAATTATATTTAGTATTTACTATTTTGATAAAGAAAATGAGTATTTAAAAGTTTGCACATGTTATAGTGTTGATGTGGTTAAAATATTTGATGGACAGATGGATTAAAGTTGCTTCTCTTTGTCTCACCCTCTGACTGCTTTATTTTGGTGTATTTCTGAAGATTTTATGTTTTGTTTTGCTGTGGTATTGTTATGATAAGTATTTCAACACTGCATTAATCAGGGCAGAAAAGGGGTCAAGTCCTTTTTCTCAAGAGCAAAACACAAATCTGTTCCACTTACTATAATAAATTTTCCTGGTAGTGGGCTTATGGGAAGCCAGTAGAATTTTTTGTACAGGGGAAGACAGATTATTCTGTCTGGCAATTACCAGAAGTGGAGGTACCAAGCTGTCAGCTTGGGTTTGGATGGACCGTCCCCTGTCGATGTGACAGTAATCTTGCAGTCAGGTCCACAGTTCACGGGCAGTGAACTAGGTGAGGCCACAGGAAGGGAAAACAGACTTGGCGGGGCAAATAGAGTGCAATGAGGATTACTTTGCTTCTCAACCGATGAGCTTTCTTTAAAAATTGTGGAATCAGAGGAAAGGGGGGAAGCATAAAACAGTCACGGGGCCAATCATGTGCAAGTGTCCCTCGGGACTCCCCCTAAAGGGGGGATTAGGACAAAGTAGCTGCTGCATTTGTGGTTGATGGGAGATACAAACAGATCACAGCAAGGCTGACCCCAGCGACAAAAAATTTCCGTTGCTACCTTGGGATTGAGAGACCACTCGTGAGGGAGGAGAATGCATGTGCTCAGTTTGTCCACAATCACTTTGGAATTCCTGGGAATGTGCATTGCTAACAGAAAGAGGTTGGAGGCTATCGCCCATTGCCATACTCTCATAGCTTCCTGTCATAATGGGTATGATCTGGTTTCCCTTGTTAGTTGATGTATCAGATGACCGACATATTGACTGAATGGACAGCAATTGTCCCCAATGGGAGGGCAGATTGGAATACTTGCAATGCCAGAAGCAGCACCACCTTCAGTTCTAGGATGTGGATATGCAAACTGGCCTCTAAGGGGGGCCAAGTGCCTTGGACTATCTTTCCCTGAAAATGCCCCCACCCCATCAGGGATGTGTCCGTGGTCACTATGACCTTGGGCTGAGGGGGTGAGAAGGGATGACTCCATAACTCCTTTTCTGACTTCATCCACCATTTTAGATCTTGCTTGCAGTGGTTGGTTATGGGGATTGGGTGGGACATAGGATGTGTTAATATGGACCACTGCGATGCTAGGAACCATTGCATTAGCCTCACATGGAGTCTAGCTAGGGAAACTAT